>NC_134356.1:40699623-40702123 GCF_048569485.1 Anomaloglossus baeobatrachus | reverse complement strand
GGTCAGGCAGATCATCCTGAAGAAGATTTATCTAGGTCTCTACCTTCTCAGACATATTTGCTCGTATAACGTCACCCCACTAGTACACTACACAATTTTCTCTTGTCAGAGCCTCATGATAAGGTGGAGTTGGCACGCTAAGCCTTAGGGGCTACGAAATATCATGTGTCCCTATTCTTAAACAGCTGATGTAGCTACATCGATGACCTTCCTCAGGGGTGAATTGCTCCAAGGATTTCTTGACCTTATGATGGACACGTCAAGATAGAAAAAATATTAGACAGAATGAATTGGAACAACTCGTAATAGCCTTCGCCGGTGTAACTGGGGGCTTTTTTCATGTTACTTATAATTTATTGTAGATGTCCATTAAAGAAAACATGTCAGCAAATTCCACAACTACGGGCAGCAGGAAATACTGACAGGTCAGTTTGTAACAAAGAAATAAGAAGACTCCATTTTCAACTCTCGGAATAAAAGTCTGGAAGACGTAGTGCTCCGCAATGGTATGAGGAACCTCGTAAAGACCTTACTCCTTAAAGGGGTTGTCCACTATGGACAATCTCTAGATGAGTAAATTGCTTCTAAAATAATTGATGTCACGATGATCGGGGAGAGCAAGGGACCTGTGCTCCTAGACCGGCCTTCAGACTAGGGGGGCTCTAGCTATCCCTTATCGCAGAGATACCTCTGAAGGTGAGGATGTCTAAGCCGCCTTCCTGGCCCTGCTCCAGACCAGCTCTGATCTTATACTCCCACCTTACCCCAGGGGATGGCCAGGACAGGAATGTGATAAACCAACAGAGACAGACAAAAAGGTGAAACCAAAACTCTATCTCACAGCACGTTCACACAATAATAGGTAAGGAGGAAAATAAGAGCAGGGAGGAAACAAGACGATGAGAGAATTCCACAATAACTCCAAACACCACACTATATAATCACCAGCAGGACTTGGACACAAAAGTACACAGACGAGCACAACAACAAATTATAGTTGGCGTGGGAAGACAGATTCTACCATCTTAAAAAGGTGGAGAGTAAATGTGTTCCTAGAGGTGGCCAGCAAGCTAGCAGAGGTTAACTCTTGCTAGCCTGACCATGAATGAGCACACAACTGGTTGACAAGGCTGCCTGTGTAACTCAGAAACACCAAAGAAACTATAGGGTGGAGTGTCAGATTCTGCAGTGTGAACAGCGTCTGTTGCCGCCATGACACTATGGCACTCGGCAAGTTTTGAGCAAAAACATTCGGGCAGCTGTCCTTTTTTGGGATTCTGATGGCTGGAAAGGGGTTAAAACCCCCCAATATACTATCAACCTCTCCTCGGCCTTACCCTACCTGTCCTGCCGAAGTAGGTCCTTCCATTGATAATTTTTGGACTTCTTCTTGTTCTGGGTCTTCCAGTGTGTGGAGTATTGACCACAGTGACGGCCATTGTGCCCCGAATGATGGGCCGAGTCTGTAGACCCAGATTGAGAAGAAGCTTGAAAAGGATTGATCAGAGGAATTGGGTATGGCCAAGAAGACAGCAGGATAGGAATGGCTAAGGCCAAGGAGACAGCACAAGAATGTGTAAGGCTAAAGAGACAGCAGGACAGGAATGGGTAAGACCAAGGAGACAGCAGGACAGGAATGGGTAAGGCCAAAGAGACAGCAGGACAGGAATGGGTAAGGCTAAGGAGACAGCAGGACAGGAATGGGTAAGACCAAGGAGACAGCAGGACAGGAATGGGTAAGGCCAAGGAGACAGCAGGACAGGAATGGGTAAGGCCAAGGAGACAGCAGGACAGGAATGGGTAAGGCCAAGGAGACAGCAGGACAGGAATGGGTAAGGCCAAGGAGACAGCAGGACAGGAATGGGTAAGGCCAAGGAGACAGCAGGACAGGAATGGGTAAGGCCAAAAAGACAGCAGGACAGGAATGAGTAAGGCCAAGTAGACGGCAGAACAGGAATGGGTAACGCCAAGGAGACAGCAGGACAGGAATGGGTAAGGCAAAGGAGACAGCAGGAAAGGAATGGGAAAGGCCAAGAAGACGACAGGACAGGAATGGGTAAGGCCAAGGAGACGGCAGGACAGGAATAGGTAAGGCCAAGGAGACGACAGGACAGGAATGGGTAAGGCCAAGGAGACGGCAGGACAGGAATGGGTAAGGTCAAGGACACAGCAGGACAGGTCTGGGTAAGGCCAAGGAGATGGCAGGACAGGACTGGATAAGGCCAAGGAGATGGCAGGACAGGACTGGATAAGGCTAAGGAGATGGCAGGACAGGAATGGGTAAGGCCAAGGAGACGGAAGGACAGGAATGGGTAAGGCCAAGGAGATGGCAGGACAGGAATGGGTAAGGCCAAGGAGACGGCAGGACAGGAATGGGTAAGGCCAAGGAGACGGCAGAACAGGAATGGGTAAGGCCAAGGAGACGGCAGGACAGGAATAGGTAAGGCCAAGGAGACGACAGGACAGGAATGGGTAAGGCCAAGGAGATGTCAGGACAGGA
>NC_134356.1:40627123-40694623 GCF_048569485.1 Anomaloglossus baeobatrachus | reverse complement strand
CTATCGACGAGGCTGCTATCTCTCCCCACTCCCCGACGAGCGTTTCTATAAGACTATTTGGGGGTACAGGAGGATCAATTGCTGCAAAATACAACAACCTTGATCTGTCGGGGTAGAATGAGGACGCCCCTATATTGTCGGCCAATGCCGCCCAAATTGACTGGTACAGCCAACTTCATTTCAACGTGTATGGTGGGCCTCATGGCAGAATTTTTTCGTGTAGCTTTTGTAGTGGTTGTAAAGCCCCGTCACACACAGCGATACTGCTAGTGAGCGCACTCGCCCCCGTCGTTTCTGCGTCAGGGGCAAATCACTGCCCGTGCCGCACAATATCGTTCGGAGCCGTCACACGTACTTACCTGCCTAGCAACGTCGCTGTGTCCGGTGAACCGCCTCCTTTCTAAGGGGGCGGTTCGTTCGGCGTCACAGCGACGTCACTAAGCGGCCGCACAATAGAAGTGGAGGGGCGGGGGTGAGCGGCCGTAACATCCCGCCTACATCCTTCCTTCCTCATTTGCTGCGGCCACAGGTAAGCTGCAGTTCGTCGTCGTTCCCGAGGTGTCACACATAGCGACGAACAACCTGCGTCCTCAACAATCAACGATTTTTTGAAAATGAATGACGTGTCAACGATGGACAATTTGGTGAGTATTTTCCATCGTTAACGCTCGCTCGTTGGTGTCACACGCAACGACGTCGCTAATGATTAATGATGCCGGATGTGCGTCACGGAATCCGTGACCCTGGCGATATATCGTTAGATACGTCGTTGCGTGTGACGGAGCCTTAACACTTTAGGTTTGGTGAAGTACTACATGTATGGTGACAGGGAAGCGAAGGGGGAGATGGTGACCCCTGACCAATCCTTCCACTGGCCCTTGGCTTCCCTGACGACCCTGGATAGATTTCGCAGCTATGCGCTGAGCAGGATACCTGACCCTGGCTGACCATGAACTGGGCCCTATGAAAGGAATGGATGGGATGAGCTCTTAGTCAACCCAGATCAACGTGTATGGGGGGCCTCATAATAGAATTTTTTTTATGTAGATCTTGGAGTGGTTCTAACACGTTAGGTTTGGGGAAGTACAACATGTATGGCGACAGGGAAGTGAAGGGGGAAATGGGGACCCCTGACCAATCTTTCCACTGTCCCCTGGCTCCCCTGACGACCCTGGATAGATTTCGTACCTATGCGCCGAGCAGGATACCTGACCCTCGCTGACTATGAACTGGGCTCTAAGTAAGGAACGGAGGGGATAAGCGCTTAGTCAACCCCATTAAATTCTACAAAAGACACAGGGTGCACAAACAGGGGAAAGTGAATGAATAACTTATCTCCAATAAATTAACAGAGAGGAACAGCAACAAGGCTTGTACAGGAATATAACTACCACCAGCAAAGACCAAGGCGAAATGTGGATACAAGAGGGGGTACAAGAGGATCAAGTACTGAAAATCCAATAACCTAGATCTGTCGGGGTAGAATCAGGTCGCCCCCATATTGTTGGCCAATGCCCCCCATATCGACTGGTACAGTCGACTTCAGATCAACGTGTACGGGGGCCTCATAACAGAATTTTTTCATGTAGATTTTAGAGTGGTCTAACACGTTATGTTTGGGGAAGTACTACACGTATGGTGACAGGGAAGTGAAGGGGGAGATTTTGACCCCTGACCAATCCTTCCACTGGCCCTTGGCTCCCTTGATGACCCTGGATAACAGAGAGAGGTAGAAACCGGGTTCTTCAAAGCCGCGCTAATGATCACCAGCCAAAGGATCAGATCAATGAAGCTTTATTGTTGCATCGGTCTACGCGTTTCAGGAGCCCTGCTCCCTTCCTCAGGACCATCAGATACAAGCATACATCAAATCTTTGATGTATGCTTGTATCTGATGGTCCTGAGGAAGGGAGCAGGGCTCCTGAAACGCGTAGACCGATGCAACAATAAAGCTTCATTGATCTGATCCTTTGGCTGGTGATCATTGGCGCGGCTTTGAAGAACCCGGTTTCTACGTCTCTCTGTTATCTGCCGCTTTGGGTTGCTGCTGCCGTGGTCAAATTTTACGTGCGATTACAGTGGTTGTGACTCTCACAACCACATTTGGTGAGTAGTATTGCTCCCCCATCCTATACCCCTACATACAAGGGTAAGACCCTATTGCGCTTTATTTTTCCACAGCTTCTTGTATTATTTGATGACCCTGGATAGATTCCGCACCTATGCACCGAGCAGGATACCTGGCCCTGGCTGACCATGAACTGGACCCTATGTAAGGAATGGATGGGATGAGCACTTAGTCAACTAAGATCAACGTGTATGGGGGGCCTCATAACAGAATGTTTTTCATGTAGATTTTGGAGTGGATTCTAATGCTCTAGGTTTGGGGAAGTACCACATGTATGGCGACAGGGAAGCAAAGGGGGAGATGGTGACCCCTGACCAATCTTTCCACTGTCCCCTGGCTCCCCTGGATAGATTTCGCACCTATGCGCCGAGCAGGATACCTGACCCTGGCTGACCATGAACTGGGCCCGAGGTAGGGAACGGATGGCATGAGCACTTAGTCAACCCCATTAAATTCTAAAGAAGACACAGGGAGCACACCCAGGGGAAAGTGAATGAATAACTTATCTCCAATAAGATTATCAGAGAGGAAGAGCAACAAGGCCTGTATAGGAACATAACTACCACCAGCAAAGACCAAGGGGAAATGTGGATACAAGAGGGGGTACAAGAGGATCAAGTGAAAATCTAGCAACCTAAATCTGTAATTTCTGGCCCCATACTGTCTTGTAGTGATCAAATATTAAAGCCTAAATATTGGGTTGGATGGGTCCTCAACAGTTTGGTGCCTGGAGCACTAGTAATGGCTACTTTGGAGTCCAGTTAATCACTACTGGGCTTCTTGTTAGTCTCCTTTGATCACATGCTGTGGGGCAGACAATCACATCTATATATGCTGGCTTGATCCTTCCTTTAATAGCTCCGCTATACTGGCCTGCTGGGGTGTTGTGATCCGGACTTACTAATGGTTGTAGTACTTCATTGCTGTGAGCGGTTGTGTTTTTAAGCCTTGTTGTCTATGTGCTGCTACCTTCCTGCTCTTGCTTTTCTCCACAGTCTCTTACTGTTTGTTCCAATGAGTTTGCAGAGTGTCTGAGTTGGTTTTCCCCTGTCTATCCTTATTTGTGTTACCATCATACTCCTGCCCCTTCCTTTCTTGGGAGGGAACAATGTAGTTCTGGTCAGAAGAATAGTAAGTCATGGAACTCCAGCGTCTTTGAAATAGAATTGACTAGTAAAAATTAGATACTTTTTGGTGATTTTTACTGTAAACATTCCACCTAAATAAAGGAAGACCCTTTCCTTAATATATATAGCTTCTCTATACTGGCCTGGTAGGGTGTTGTGATCCAGACTTACTAGTGGTTGTAGTACTTCATTGTTGTGAGCGGTTGTGGTGTTAACACTTGTTGCTGCCTGACTTCTCTTGCTTTTCTCCTTAGTCTCTTACTGTTTGTTCCTTTGAGTTTGCAGAGTGTCTGAGTTTTGGTTTTCCCCTGTCTATCTTTATCCGTATTGCTGTCTTACTTCTCTTGCTTTTCTCCTTAGTTTCTTACTGTCTGTTCTGATGATTTAGCAGTGAGTGAGTTTTGGTTTCCCCCTGTCTGTCTTTATCCGTGTTACCATCACACTCCTGTCCCTTCCTTCTCTGGGGGGGAACAATGTAGGTCTGGTCAGAAGAATAGTAAGGCATGGGACTCCAGCATCTTTGAAATGGAATTGACTAGTAAAAATTAGATACTTTTCGGTGATTTCTGCTGTAAACATTCCACCTAAATAAAGGAAGACCCTTCCTTTAATGCCTGGTGGGATGTTGTGATCCAGACTTACTAAGGGTTCTAGCAACTCATTGCTGTGAACGGTTGTGGTATTAACCCTTATTGTCTTTTTATTTTGCTGCCTTCCTGCTCTTGCTTTTCTCCTTAGTCTCTTACTATTTGTTCCTTTGAGTTTTCAGAGTGTCTGAGTTTAGGATTTCTCCTGTCTGTCTTTATCTGTGTTACCATCAGACTCCTGCCCCTTCCTTCCCTGGGAGTGAACAATGTAGGTCTGGTCAGAAGAATAGTAAGTCATGGGACTCCAGCGTCTTTGAAGTAGAATTGACTAGTATATATTAGATACTTTTCGGTGATTTTTACTGTAAACATTCCCCATAAATAAGGGAAGAAAAGCTTCAGCGCTTGCTATTGATTGAAATACGGAAAATTGGGAGCTGACAGCCGGCCGCTTGATGCACGCCGCTGACTTTTAACCTTCCTGTTCACATATCTTGCAGATAATGTACTGTTTATTCTTACATGGTGGAGGGTATAAATCTAGACAAGGGCATAATGAACAGTACAAGTGTACTGCTTGAGTGACTGTCATCCCATCTCGAGCCTGATATACGCAGTTCGGAGATCGTCGGTGAGCTATTGTGCAATTTAACATGGAAGATTGAACTGTGTGTCTTGGGCTCCGCTGTTTACAGAGATTCCTCCAAGAAAATGTAATATGGGACCTCAATGGAGACAAATTACAGAAGTGAATAAATATATTATACTGTGCGTCTATAAATATACATCACGTAGTGCAAACAGTAAACCGGATTTCATTATGGAAACAGGAGTGAAACAATGGCAGATGCCCACATCATCTCCTGAATGGACTTCTGCAACCCTCACCTCTGGCACCAATCACAGCTCAATAGCGCCCTACCTGAGCTTCATTACCCGACTCATTCATCCTCCCTCACTCTTCCAATCCCAACCATGAACCTGATAGCTCCATAAACCCAATGCCAACATCGCTGACTGTCATGGAGGCGTCAGGATCTATGGAGATTCTGGCACTGTGCCTGCTAACTTCTCTGATGTCTTTGATCAGCGCAGACTTGTAGTTCATAGGCAGGCTAGCAAGAGTTAATCTCTTCTGGGCTGTTTGTTAGTCTCCTTTGATCCCATGCTGTGGGGAAGCCAGTCACATTTAGTCCCCTCCTATATATGCTGGCAGGACTCTTCTTTTAATGCCAGCTATAGCTTCTCCATACGGGCCTGGTGGGGTGCTGTGATCTACACTTTCTGGTGGTTATAGTACTTCATTGCTGTGAGCGGTTGTGGTGTTAACATTTGTTGCTGTCTGACTTCTCTTGCTTTTCTCCTTAAGGGTGCTTTACACACTGCGACATCGCTAGCGAGCTTGTTAGCGATGTGACATGCCAGATCGCAGATGCGATCTGCCGATATCGCACATGTGACCGGCGCTATAAAAATGACCTATGTGCGATCTGGGCAGATCGCATCTGCGATCTGGCGTGTCACATCGCTAACGAGATCGCTAGCGATGTCGCAGCGTGAAAAGCACCCTTACTTCTCTTACTGTTTGTTGCTGTGAGTTTGCAGTGTGTCTGAGTTTTGGTTTCCCCCTGTCTGTCTTTATCCATGTTACCATCACACTCCTGCTCCACTTACTGGTGGTTATAGTACTTCATTGCTGTGATCGGTTGTGGTGTTAACCCTTGTTGTCCTTTTGTTGCTGCCTTCCTTCTCTTGCTTTTCTCCTTAGCCTCTTACTGTTTGTTCCTAGTTTGCAGTGTGTTTCAGTATTGTTTTTTCCCTGTCTGTCTTTTTCTGTGTTCGCATCACACTCTTGTCTCTTCCTTCACTGTTAAGGAGAATAGTAAGGCATGGGACTCTGGTATCTCCACCATTAGAGGCAATACAGGTATTATGAAGATTAGGGATAGCCTAGGGTCCCCTAATGTTGAGCGGGCCTCGCTATCCTGAAGTCATCTCATGACACCCCTTCTTGAAATACCAATCCAATGCAACCTGTGCTCTGTATGTGATCTCATTCTGCTGATCATGACCAGCCATTTAATATATGATGCATTATTTGGTTCCTTTTGCAGCCATCCCACCGCTCCAATTCGGTGTAAGGTCATATAGTGTAAAAATAACCAAATATTGAGATGCCTAATTGTAGGTGACACACAATATAGTGCATATATATGAGTGCTATATGCTTGCTGCATGATTACACCATAGAGTAGGAAAATAAAACCACCAAACAGAGCTCAGATAGTATCAAATAATATGGCCACAAGTATACAAATAGTGCCACCATGCAGTGCTCAGCTAGGTGCCTCGTACAGAGTTTAAAAAATATTGCTGTACAGTACTCAGATAGCACCAACATGCAGTGCTCAAATAGTGCCACCATACAGAGCTAGAATAATAGTATCACTGTACAGTTTTAAAACAGTACCATTGCATAGTGCTCAGCTAGTATAAAATACTACCGCTATATAGTTCGCACATAGTGTCAGCATATATAAAGTGCTCAGATAGTAGGATCATATAGAGCTCAAAAATATTGCTATACTGTACTCATATAGTATTAACATGCAGTTCTCAAATAGTACCACCATATAGTTCTCAATTAGTACAACCATATAGTACTCAGATAGTAACACCATAAAGTGCTCAATTAATGCTACCAAAGAATGCAAGGTTAATTCCACCATATAGTGCTCAAATAGTACCACCGTACAGAGCTCAAATAAATTGCCATACTGTGCTCAGATAGTATTACCATGCATTGCTCAGATAGTACCACCATACAGTGCTCAACTAGTAATAACAAAAAGTGCTCAAATAATGCCACTATATAGTGCTAAGATAGTACCAATGTACAGAGCTCATATAGTACCACCATAAAGTGCTCAAATAGTACCACCACATAGTGCTAAACCAAAGCCACCAGACAGTGGAAGCCTAATTTCAGCATATATCGCTGAAATAGTAGCACAATAAAGTGCTCAAAGAGTACCACCATACAGTGCGCATATAGTATTACCATGCAATGCTTACATAGCGTCACCATACACTGCCCAAATAGTACCGCTATACAGTGCATAGATAATACTATTATAACTGGTTTACATTTTACCATCATAAAGAGCTCAAATAATATGGCCATACAGTGCTCAGATAGAAGCAGCATAAAGTGCTGAGATAACAATCAGCTATACAGTATACAATGTCTAAAAAAACATTTAGACAACTAATGTCATGATTTGAGGCACTGTCGCGCCTAAGATGCTGGTCCTGTCTGCACTTATTGTTCTTGTGTATTTACATTCACTGCTATGTTTTGTCCCCCATTATTCTAAATTAGAGGGATTGTTCAAGATTGTTCAAGAAGACAATCCATGTCCATACTAGGGTACATACATGGACATTAGGAGCCCCCGAAGACAATCCATGTCCATACTAGGGTACATACATGGACATTAGAAGCCCCCGAAGACAATCCATGTCCATAGTAGGGTACATACATGGACATTAGGAGCCTCCGAAGACAATCCATGTCCATACTAGGGTACATACATGGACATTAGGAGCCCCCAAAGACAATCCATGTCCATACTAGGGTACATACATGGACATTAGGAGTCCCCAAAGACAATCCATGTCTATACTCGGGTACATACATGTACATTAGAAGCCTCCGAAGACAATCCATGTCTATACTAGGGTACATACATGGACATTAGGAGCCTCCGAAGACAATCCATGTCTATACTATGGTACATACATGGACATTAGGAGCCCCCGAAGACAATCCATGTCCATACTAGGGTACATAGATGGACATTAGGAGCCCCCGAAGACAATCCATGTCAATACTAGGGTACATACATGGACATTAGGAGCCCCTGAAGACAATCCATGTCCATACTAGGGTACATACATGGACATTAGGAGCCCCCGAAGACAATCCATGTCCATACTAGGGTACATACATGGACATTAGGAGCCCCCGAAGACAATCCATGTCCATACTAGGGTACATACATGGACATTAGGAGCCCCCGAAGACAATCCATGTCCATACTAGGGTACATACATGGACATTAGGAGCCCCCGAAGACAATCCATGTCAATACTAGGGTACCTACATGGACATTAGGAGCCCCCGAAGACAATCCATGACCATACTAGGGTACATACATGGACATTAGGAGCCCCCGAAGACAATCCATGTCCATACTAGGGTACATACATGGACATTAGGAGCCCCCGAAGACAATCCATGTCCATACTAGGGTACATACATGGACATTAGGAGCCCCCGAAGACAATCCATGTCAATACTAGGGTACCTACATGGACATTAGGAGCCCCCGAAGACAATCCATGACCATACTAGGGTACATACATGGACATTAGGAGCCCCCGAAGACAATCCATGTCCATACTAGGGTACATACATGGACATTAGGAGCCCCCGAAGACAATCCATGTCCATACTAGGGTACATACATGGACATTAGGAGCCCCCTTGCCCAATGTATAACACTACAGGGAAAAGATGGGGATGGTTTCGGGGTTTCGGAAACTGTCTGATGCCCACCTTATAGAAAATAGCACCTCTCCAAAATATAAATTCTGAAAAAATACAATGCAGCTGGTGAATAATCCTGCCCTATATAATCCCTCCCTCCCAGGCTGCTGTGTACACATCTACAAGCTCAGCAATCTGTAAATCTCTGTGTATCACTTTCTGCATCAGTAGAAAGCAGCAGATAGTGTGTACTGCAGGGAAGAGGAGGCTGAAGAAGAAGAGCGCTGTCAGAAAAGACTGAGAAGACGATGACAGTCACGTATCTGAGCACCGGGATCAGGCCTGGGGCTCCGGCTGCTTCTCTCTATACATAATCTGTCCCTGCGGCAAACAGCAAACCAGCAACTGCAGCAAAGGGGGAATCTAGGCTTATAGCCATGGTCAAGGCTTTCACTGTAACTTCAGCGTGCTCGCTAAATAGTCCGTGTGATCACACTGTGCTCGCTACATGGGCTGTGTGACCACACTGTGCTCGCTAAATAGTCCGTGTGATCACACTGTGCTCGCTAGATGGGCTGTGTGACTGCAATGTGCTCGCTACATGGGCTGTGTGACTGCAATGTGCTCGCTACATGGGCTGTGTGATCACACTGTGCTCGCTACATGGGCTGTGTGGCTGCAATGTGCTCGCTACATGGGCTGTGTGACTGCAATGTGCTCGCTACATGGGCTGTGTGATCACACTGTGCTCGCTACATGGGCTGTGTGACTGCACTGTGCTCGCTACATGGGCTGTGTGACCACACTGTGCTCGCTACATGGGCTGTGTGACCACACTGTGCTCGCTACATGGCAGTGTGACCACACTGTGCTCGCTACATGGCAGTGTGACCACACTGTGCTCGCTACATGGCAGTGTGACCACACTGTGCTCGCTACATGGCTGTGTGACCACACTGTGCTCGCTACATGGCTGTGTGACCACACTGTGCTCGCTACATGGGCTGTGTGACCGCACTGTGCTCGCTACATGGCTGTGTGACTGCAATGTGCTCGCTACATGGCTGTATGACCGCACTGTGCTCGCTACATGGGCTGTGTGATCACACTGTGCTCGCTACATGGGCTGTGTGACTGCACTGTGCTCGCTACATGGGCTGTGTGACCACACTGTGCTCGCTACATGGGCTGTGTGACCACACTGTGCTCGCTACATGGCAGTGTGACCACACTGTGCTCGCTACATGGCAGTGTGACCACACTGTGCTCGCTACATGGCAGTGTGACCACACTGTGCTCGCTACATGGCTGTGTGACCACACTGTGCTCGCTACATGGCTGTGTGACCACACTGTGCTCGCTACATGGGCTGTGTGACCGCACTGTGCTCGCTACATGGCTGTGTGACTGCAATGTGCTCGCTACATGGGCTGTGTGACTGCAATGTGCTCGCTACATGGCAGTGTGACCACACTGTGCTCGCTACATGGCTGTGTGACCACACTGTGCTCGCTACATGGCTGTGTGACCACACTGTGCTCGCTACATGGCTGTGTGACCACACTGTGCTCGCTACATGGCTGTGTGACCACACTGTGCTCGCTACATGGCTGTGTGACCACACTGTGCTCGCTACATGGCTGTGTGACCACACTGTGCTCGCTACATGGCTGTGTGACCACACTGTGCTCGCTACATGGCAGTGTGACCACACTGTGCTCGCTACATGGCAGTGTGACCACACTGTGCTCGCTACATGGCTGTGTGACCACACTGTGCTCGCTACATGGCTGTGTGACCACACTGTGCTCGCTACATGGGCTGTGTGACCGCACTGTGCTCGCTACATGGCTGTGTGACTGCAATGTGCTCGCTACATGGGCTGTGTGACTGCAATGTGCTCGCTACATGGCTGTGTGACCGCACTGTGCTCGCTACATGGCTGTATGACCGCACTGTGCTCGCTACATGGCTGTGTGACCGCACTGTGCTCGCTACATGGCTGTGTGACTTCACCATGCTCGCTACATGGGCTGTGTAACGGCAATGTGCTCGCTACATGGATTCTGTGACCGCACTGTGCTCGCTACATACAGTAGCTGTGCGAGCACACTGCTCTCTACATGGAATATGTGACCGGACTGTGCTCACTACATGGATTATGTGATCGTACTGTGCTCGCTACATGGATTATGTGACCGTACTATGCTCGCTACATGGATTATGTGACCGTACTATGCTCGCTACATGGATTATGTGACCGTACTGTGCTCTCTACATGGATTATGTGACCGTACTGTGCTCTCTACATGGATTATGTGACCGTACTGCGCTCACTACATGGATTATGTAACTGCACTGCGCTCGCTCCCTTAGAATTGTAAGGTAATCAACACTCCTTTTTATCTACAAGAGCTCCATGTGACGTTTCGCGGTCTTAATATGATTACCCCATCACCTCGGTATAGAAATATCCCACCACCCAAATTACCATCAAAAAAGGGGGTGATTCATTCCAGGAAACGTGATACCGAAATGATGATTTATGCCCTCGCTGTGAGAAACCCGTAATGAAGAAGCAATAGTTAATTAAAGTAGGGTGAGCTGTAAAATTACAGCAATAAATCAAAAAACGTTCTATACGTTCCCGCTGGCGCGAAAAAAAAAAAAGCGGAAATGGTGGGGGGGAGTGTAAGAGGGGGGTGGAAATCTCAATAGATTCACAACCTAAGGATTATTAATTTTCATGGGAATAAACCAAAATATTTTATAAATTCTCAGCTTGTTTAAAATAAAAGTTAAAGCGAAAAATGACAATAAATGACTTATTGAAGGGAAATCCGTTTTTGGGTCATTTGGATGGAGCGGCCGCGTTAAGTGCAGGGCGAGAGCGTCCCCTATTCTGGCGGCAGGACACCGAGATGTCGCTGTATCATGAGCTGAGCCCGATTGAAAGATTAGGGCCATCTGTCGAATCTTTACTAATCAGGGGGAGCAGAGAGGAGGAAGGGCAACTTTTTAAAGGGCCAGTACCATTATTCCGTAAGGGCGAAAATGACCTCCTTTCCCACCACGCATCCATGTACGACCCTCCACCTGTTGTTTTTCAATCAGGCACCTGTAGTGACCTTGCAAAGGGTTGTTGTCTTTTCTGACTCATGGGGGACAGCTGTTCCACCCCTTGACCATATTGTTTTTGCACAAGTGGAGGTCATCTGGGTGCAGCTGCCCCGTCTTGGTCATTTTCTAAGAATTCCCAAGAAATGTGGATAGTCCTGGAATTTCTTTTTGCAGAAATAGCGCCACCCTTGAGCGCAGGTGGTTTCTGGCATTGCACTTTAGCTGCACTATTAGGAATTTCACTGAGCTGCAATACCAGACTTGACCTGTACACAACAGTGGCGCTGTACTGGGAGGAAAACAAAGGTCCTTTATAATTTTGGACTATCTTTTGCAGAAATAGCGCCACCCTTGAGCACAGATGATTTTTGGCATTACATCTTAACTCCACTAAAGGAAATTTCACTGAGCTGCAATACTAGACTTGACCTGTACACAACAGTGGCGCTGTACTGGGAGGAAAACAAAGGTCCTTTATCATTTTAGACAATCTTTTGCAGAAATAGCGCCACCCTTGAGCACAGGTGGTTTCTGGAATTGCACCTTAGCTCCACTAATGGGAATTTCACTGAGCTGCAATACCAGACTTGACCTGTACACAACAATGGCGCCATATTGTACTGTCATTGCACTTTAGGTCGACTAATAGGAATTTCACTGAGGTGCAATACCAGACTTGACCTGTACACAACAGTGGCGCTCTACTGGGAGGAAAACAAAGGTCCTTTATCATTTTGGACTATCTTTTGCAGAAATAGCGCCACCCTTGAGCATAGGTGATTTCTGGCATTGCACTTTAGCGCCACTAATGGGAATATCTCTTAGCTGCAATTCTAGACTTGACCTGTACATAACAGTGGCGCTGTACTGGGAGGAAAACAAAGGTCCTTTATCATTTTAGACAATCTTTTGCAGAAATAGCTCCACCCTTGAGCACAGGTGGTTTCTGGCATTGCACTTTAGCTCCACTAATAGGAATTTCACTGAGCTGCAATACTAGGCCTGACCTGTACCCAACGGTGGCGCTCTACTGGGAGGAAAAAATAATTTTGGACTCTTTTTATCCTATTACTGTACTAAACTTGTCACCCTGAGCCAGCAGCACCATATTGTTTTGGGTTTTTTTTTGCAAAAAAAATTGTTCATCTGGGTTCATGAGCACTGTCAATTCTCAATTAGTTGTGCATGGTATTATACTAAAAGTAGTTCTTATTTTATTCCCTGAAACAGCGCCACCCTTTTTGTAATGGCAGTTTCTGGTATTGCAGTTTAGTCGCAATTATGTGAATGCATAGCTGCAATACCAGCGATGGGCAGTACAGGAGGGTGGCACTGTTATTCATAAAAGAAGTAACTTTTTTTGTAAACTCATACAAGCCCTATAAAAGGGGTGGTGAATCTTGACGCTTGTGGGCCCCAATTTTCAAGGTTATATAAAAGGGTTTTCCAATATGGCAAATCCATATACATGGATAGCGGATGCGGATCGCACCACTGGGACCGTGAGAAAAGGGCACTTACATGAAAAGTGGTCGGAATTTCCATGCATTTGCATAGGAATTCCAAAAGCAGAGCCTGGCGGGTCCCAGATTGGGGCCCAGTGATGTCCCCAGAAATTTTGGTAACTCTACAACACCTTTATAAATACTGTGCACATTAATAACGCTATGTATGGTTGTTTCTAGGTTTTTTTGAGATAAGAAAAAGCTGCGTTTTGTTTCCCAGAGCAGCACTCTGATCCCTGTTCTGTCCTCCCTGCTTACAAATAACCTCATCTGTAGCTCTCTCGCACCCTCTCTAATTCCGACATTGGCTCCTGTCACCTGTATGTCATTGACAGCACAGCTGAGCATTTATCCCGCAGGAGAGCTAAAGTCGTAAGCGAGCAACATAATAGCTGTTCCATCACATTGAGGAGGATTCGATGCACGCGCCCCCAACCCAAAATCGGGCTGTGCTTCCCCTTCTTCCCATAATAGCTGCTTCATCACATTGAGGAGCATTTGATGCAAGTCCCCCAACCCAAATTCGAGCCATGTTTCCCCTTCTTCCCATAATAGTGGCTCCATCACACTAAGGAGGATTCGATGCACATGCCTCCAACCCAAAATCGGGCTGTGCTTCCCCTTCTTCCCATAATAGCTTCTCCATCACATTGAGGAACATTTGATGCACGTGCCCGCAACCCAAATTCGAGCCATGTTTCCCCTTCTTCCCATAATAGCGGCTTCATCACATTGAGGAGGATTCGATGCATGCGCCCCCAACCCAAAATGGGGCCATGCTTCCCCCTTCTTCCCATAATAGCTGCTCCATCACATTGAGGATCATTTGATGCACATGCCCCCAACCAAAATGGGGCCATGGGTCCCCTTCTTCCCACAATAGCTGCTCCATCACATTGAAGAGCATTTGATGCATATGCCCCCCAACCCAAAATCACGCCATGCTTCCCCTTCTTCTCATAGTAGCTGCACCATCAAATTGACGGAGGATTCAATGCACGTGCCCGCAACCCAAAATCGGGTCATGCTTCCCCTTCTTCCCATAATAGTGGCTCCATCACATTGAGGAGGATTCGATGCACGCGCCCCCAACCCAAAATCAGGCCGTGCTTCCCCTTCTTCCCATAATAGCTGCTCCATTACATTGAGGAGGATTCGATGCATGTGCCCCCAACCCAAAATTGGGCCAAGCTTCCCCCTTTTTCCCATAATAGCGGCTCCATCACATTGAGAAGGATTTGATGCACGCGCCCCCAACCCAAAATGGGGCCGTGGTTCTCCTTCTTCCCATAATAGCTGCTCCATCACACTAAGGAGGATTCGATGCACATGCCCCCAACCCAAAATGGGGCTGTGGTTCCCCTTCTTCCCATAATAGTTGCTCCATCACATTGAGGAGCATTTGATGCAAGTGCCCCCAACCCAAAATTGGGCTGTGCGTCCCCTTCTTCCCATAATAGCTGCTCCATCATATTAAGGAGAATTCGATGTACGTGCCCCCAACCCAAAATCGGGCCATGGTTCCCCTTCTTCCCATAATAGCTGCTTGATCACATTGAGGAGTATTTGATGCATGTGCCACAACCCAAAATCCGGTCATGCTTCCCCTTCTTCCCATAATAGTGGCTCCATCACATTGAGGAGGATTCGATGCCCGCGCCCCCAACCCAAAATCAGGCCGTGCTTCCCCTTCTTCCCATAATAGCTGCTCCATTACATTGAGGAGGATTCGATGCATGTGCCCCCAACCCAAAATTGGGCCAAGCTTCCCCCTTTTTCCCATAATAGCAGCTCCATCCCATTGAGAAGGATTCGATGCACGCGCCCCCAACCCAAAATGGGGCCGTGGTTCTCCTTCTTCCCATAATAGCTGCTCCATCACACTAAGGAGGATTCGATGCAGGTGCCCCCAACCCAAAATCGGGCCATGTTTCCCCTTCTTCCCATAATAGCTGCTCCATCACACTAAGGAGGATTCTATGCACGTGCCCCCAACCCAAAATCGGGCCATGTTTCCCCTTCTTCCCATAATAGCTGCTCCATCACACAGTAGGATTCGATGCACATGCCCCCAACCCAAAATGGGGCTGTGGTTCCCCTTCTTCCCATAATAGTTGCTCCATCAAATTGAGGAGCATTTGATGCATGTGCCCCCAACCCAAAATTGGGCTGTGCGTCCCCTTCTTCCCATAATAGCTGCTGCATCATATTAAGGAGAATTCGATGTACGTGCCCCCAACCCAAAATCGGGCCATGGTTCCCCTTCTTCCCATAATAGCTGCTCCATCACATTGAGGAGGATTCGATGCACGCACTCCCAACCCAAAATCGGACTGTGCTTCCCCTACTTCCCAAAATAGCTGCTTCATCACATTGAGGAGCATTTGATGCATGTGCCACAACCCAAATTCGAGCCATGCTTCCCCCTTCATCCCATAATAGCTGCTCCATCACACTAAGGAGGATTCGATGCACGTGCCCCAACCCAAAAATCGGGCCGTGGTTCTCCTTCTTCCCATAATAGCTGCTCCATCACATTGAGGCGGATTGTATGCACGTGCCCCCCATCCCAAAATCGGACCATGCGTCCCCTTCTTCCCATGATAGCTGCTCCATCACATTGAGGAGCATTTGATGCATGTGCCCCCAACCCAAATTCGAGCCATGTTTCCCCTTCTTCCCATAATAGTGGCTCCATCACACTAAGGAGGATTTGATGCAGGTGCCCCCAATCCAAAATCGGGCTGTGCTTCCCCTTCTTCCCATAATAGCTGCTCCATCATATTGAGGAGAATTCGATGCACGTAGCCCCTACCCAAAATGGGCCCATGCTTCCCCTTCTTCCCATAATAGTTACTCCATCACACTAAGGAGGATTCGATGCACGTGCCCCCAACCCAAAATCAGGCCGTGCTTCCCTGTCTTCCCTTTGGAATCGATTATAATTCAAATGATCGATCTGATTTTTAAGGGAATCTCAATCCTTTCTTATCTACATTTCCCATTCTGTGCACTCTTTTGCTCACTGTTATCAGCCATTTAGAATATAGTGTCCTTTAGTGGGATTATGTAAAGAAAGTTTCCCCCCCCATGATGATCAATACTTTATCACATACCCTTATATAAGCTACAAACACTTTTTAGTGCCCCCTTAAATACGGCTGAACACTCCTGGACTACTTCACTTAGTGCGTAATACCCAGCCGGGAGCCCCGGTATCATGTAGCCAATCAGGAGATACCAGGAATTGTTTTAGGGTGGAAACCCGTACAGCATCCTATATCAGTGTCGGGTGTAATCACAGGATCGAGTCACCACATGGTGCCAGTAGGCTGCCTAGAAAGCGCACAGACTCCGTCCTGTGGATTAATCTGACTTTATACAGCCTTATTTGGTATAGATCAAAATCCCGGCGTCATAATTAAAAGCCATAAGCATAAGACCTCGGCTCAGACAAGTTTAATCTGTGTAAGAAGCCACAGCAGATGGTGTGCAGCAATCTCAGATAAACTAGTGATATACACCATGAAAGACAATGCATAACTTCACAGGAAAAGGAAAAAAATAATTTATGAGACCTGGAGCCTGCCATAAATATGTAATTTGTGTACCTGGTGTAAATGCCGCTGTTCCCCTGAATCCGGCGATGTTTTTATTTTGTTTCTATGCCTCTCCGTTCCTGAGATATGGCCCCTTCTTCCCCATAAATAAATATAGTCTTTATAGCCAAGTGGGAGTGGTCCTCAAAAAACACTCCCATAAAAAAGTTTAGACCAGACCCACTTGGCTAAAAAGATTAGATTTTTGTATACAGAAAAGGTGGCCATATCTCAGGAACGGAGAGGCGCAGGAACAAAAGAAAAACATAGCCGGATTCAGGAGAACAGTGGCATTTACACCAGGTAAAAAACAATACATATGTAACGAGGACACTAAGTAGTGATCTGATTTAGGCAATCGATTCCCAAAAACTTTATTAGAGTTTTGTTGCCAGTGGCGGCGGCCTGGATATATTGAGATATGACACATGCGGTGTTCTGCATTGTACTTACTGGGTGTCATGGCGGTTTCGGACTCTGCAGAGTCCGACAAACAGCCCGGGATTCTTTAGTTGCACAGCCAGTCATGGGTGTCGGCTGGTTCTGGCATCCCTGCTCTCCAGTACAGCAGGAGTTAATTGCTGCTGGCTTGTGATCATCTACTGGGAGCTCAGGCTGCTGATTACCACCCTCAGCTGCCTTCACACTTTATAAGGTTCTGGATTCTGGGGCTGAGTGCCGGATATAGCTTCTGCTTCCTCGGTTCCTGTGGCTATCCAGTTCTATGGTGATCTATAATATACAGTTCTGCATTATGTGTGAGTTCTCCAGTTGTGCATTTATTTCCTACCCCTTTTGCGTTGCTCCCCAGTTCACATACCGTCCCTCCTTTGTGTTTGTGTGTCGTGTGAACACGTTTTCGTTTACCCTTGTCTGTGCCCATTTGTGGGGCTTTTGATACTGGGTTTCCAGCCCACTCCCTGGGTGAGGGGGGGTTAGCAGTATCAGGGCTCGGACAGGAGACAGGGCCACGCTGGAGGCTCAAACCTGGCTACCATCAAGCCTACCTTCAAGATAAGAGACAGAGTAGGGGTCACAGTATTAGGGTCAGCCTAGGAGCCCTTGTTCCATCAGTACTTACTCCATGACAATGACTCCCAAAAAATCATTAGCCCCCTCAGATAACCATTGAAATCTATGGTAGACCTGCAATTTTCTTCAACAGTGGGATCTGGTTTATCAGTTTAAAAGAGTTTCCCACTTTTTGTTACAAAAATCCCATAACTATAAGTTAATCACGGCAATCACCAGCTTAGTTAGCAGGTGTTCAGTTTCCCTACAGCACTTCCAGAGGAGAAACAAGGAATTACACTTTTGAGTCCTCCAGAGAACTTCTTTCCAGATAGAGTAGTCTTCTAGAGTAGGACCCCCCCTCCCCTCATTTATTAACCCCAAAATGGGTTTTGCAAATCAGGAAAGAGGATTAAAATCCACTACGTAATATATAAATCAAACATCAGGAATCCAAACAGTTAACCCAGGCGTGGTATACCCCATGGGGGTAACTCCAGACTCTTTGATCATTTACTCTTGTTCTCGAAGAAACGGCGGAATACTATTTTTCTATGTGTTTTATGTCCCCATAGAAATAATCCTGCACATGAAAGCCATGGGGGAAGCTACGGGCAAACCGAGACTGACAGTTCACCCAGCTCACGTTCATTAGTTTGTGAACCCCTCCGGGAGCAGATCCCCCCCCCCCACCCCCGTCCGGGCGTTCTGTGCAATGTGGTGGCGCCATTCGAACAGTGAATGATGAATTAGCAATAGTTCCTCATCCCTACCGGCGCAATGTTGCATTATTATACCGCTATATACTGTATTTAGTGCCTCGTGTGTATAGATGGCTGCAGGCCGCAGAATGTGCCAGGGTAATCGATGGTATAAAGTGCCACATAGGGGCTTTCACTAACTAATAATGCGGCATGAAGACATCAATATTTCCCTGATTAGCGAGAGCTGCGCGTATAACCGGCACTGCTGCACCGAGCGGGGGTAGTGCGGGGGGTGCACAGTCTGTTAACCCTTTCCATATCAAGTGTGCCCATCAGTCAGGTTATGTGTTCTCTTCATTTTGCAACAGAGCCGAGTTTGTATAGTATCATCATGATAGCACCGTACGTTGGCGGTTTTTTATTTTCTAGATGACATGGTGGGCGGGCGTGCTAATGCTAAGGCCTCCGCCATTGGCAATCACCATAAACGAGGTGCCAACACGTGACCACATATGCAATTTGGAGGGGTAAACATGAAATCCTAATATCTTAGGAAATCATCACGGATCCCCGAAAAAGTAAAATCCGGCTCTGCTACATCCATATATCAATATTCCCTACTACATCTTATTATCATATGGGGCCACATTGCGCTCTCTTTTAAGGAGTTTGTGGTAGAGACGCTTTTTGGCGACAAATTGGAAAATCGCGGTTTTGATGCAACATTTGAACAAAGCCTAAAAGTTACAATGATAGAGTAAAGTGACAAATTCAGTTCTGCTACATCCATAGATCTCAAAGCTGTGTCCATAACTCAGCCATAAAGCCCCTCCTCTTGGAAGCTCAACTTGCTGCATTCTCCAGTCCTGTCCTGTCCCCCTCTATACCTGCATCCTCCTGTCCTCTCCCCCTCTATAACTGCATCCTCCTGTCCTATCCCCCTCTATACCTGCATCCTCCTGCTCTATCCGCCTCTATACCTGCATCCTTCTGTCCTGTCCCCCTCTATACCTGCATCTCCTATCCTATCCCCCTCCATACCTGCATCCTCCTGTCCTGTCCCCCTCTATACCTGCATCCTCCTGTCCCCCTCTATACCTGCATCCTCCTGTCCTATCCCCCTCTATACCTGCATCCTCCTGCTCTATCCGCCTCTATACCTGCATCCTTCTGTCCTGTCCCCCTCTATACCTGCATCTCCTATCCTATCCCCCTCTATACCTGCATCCTCCTGTCCTGTCCCCCTCTATACCTGCATCCTCCTGTCCCCCTCTATACCTGCATCCTCCTGTCCCCCTCTATACCTGCATCCTCCTGTCCCCCTCTATACCTGCATCCTCCTGTCCCCCTCTATACTTGCATCCTCCTGTCCCCCTCTATACCTGCATCCTCCTGCCCTATCCCCTCTATACCTGCATCCTCCTGCTCTATCCGCCTCTATACCTGCATCCTTCTGTCCTGTCCCCCTCTATACCTGCATCTCCTATCCTATCCCCCTCCATACCTGCATCCTCCTGTCCTGTCCCCCTCTATACCTGCATCCTCCTGTCCCCCTCTATACCTGCATCCTCCTGTCCTATCCCCCTCTATACCTGCATCCTCCTGCTCTATCCGCCTCTATACCTGCATCCTTCTGTCCTGTCCCCCTCTATACCTGCATCTCCTATCCTATCCCCCTCTATACCTGCATCCTCCTGTCCTGTCCCCCTCTATACCTGCATCCTCCTGTCCCCCTCTATACCTGCATCCTCCTGTCCCCCTCTATACCTGCATCCTCCTGTCCCCCTCTATACCTGCATCCTCCTGTCCCCCTCTATACCTGCATCCTCCTGTCCCCCTCTATACCTGCATCCTCCTGCCCTATCCCCTCTATACCTGCATCCTCCTGCCCTATCCCCCTCTATACCTGCATCCTCCTGTCCTGTCCCCCTCTATACCTGCATCCTCCTGTCTTATCCCCCTCTATACCTGCATCCTCCTGCCCTATCCCCTCTATACCTGCATCCTCCTGTCCCCCCCTATCCTCCTATCCCCCTATATACCTGCATCCTCCTGTCCTCCCCCCTATCCCCCTCTGTAGCTGCATCTTCCTGTCCTCTCCCCCTCTATACCTGCATCCTCCTGCCCTCTCCCCCTCTATACTTGCATCTCCTACCCTCTCCCCCTCTATACTGCATCCTCCTGTCCTCTTTCCCGCTATACTGCATCCTCCTGTCCTCTCCCCCTCTATACCTTCATCCTCCTGCCCTCTCCCCCTCTATACCTGCATCCTCCTGCCTTCTCCCCCTCTATACCTGCATCCGCCTGTCCTCTCCCCCTCTATACTGCATCCTCCTGCCCTCTCCCCCTCTATACCTGCATTGTCCTGTCCTCTCTCCCTCTATACTTGCATCTCCTACCCTCTCCCCATCTATACCTGCATCCTCCTGTCCTCTCCTCCTCTATACCTGCATCCGCCTGTCCTCTCCCCCTCTATACCTGCATCCTCCTGCCCTCTCCCCCTCTATACCTGCATTGTCCTGTCCTCTCTCCCTCTATACCTGCATTGTCCTGTCCTCTCTCCCTCTATACCTGCATCCTCCTGCCCTCTCCCCCTCTATACCTGCATCGTCCTGTCCTCTCCCCCTCTATACTGCATCCTCCTGTCCTCTCCCCCTCTATACCTGAATCCTCCTGCCCTCTCCCCCTCTATACCTGCATCGTCCTGTCCTCTCCCCCTCTATACCTGCATCTCCTATCCTCTCCCCCTCTATACCTGCATCCTCCTGCCCTCTCCCCCTCTATACTTGCATCTCCTATCCTCTCCCCCTCTATACCTGCATCCTCCTGCCCTCTCCCCCTCTATACTGCATCCTCCTGCCTTCTCCCCCTCTATACCTGCATCCGCCTGTCCTCTCCCCCTCTATACTGCATCCTCCTGCCCTCTCCCCCTCTATACCTGCATTGTCCTGTCCTCTCTCCCTCTATACTTGCATCTCCTAGCCTCTCCTCGTCTATACCTGCATCCTCCTGTCCTCTCCCCCTCTATACCTGCATCCTCCTGTCCTCTCCCCCTCTATACTGCATCCTCCTGTCCTCTCCCCCTCTATACTGCATCCTCCTGTCCT
This sequence comes from Anomaloglossus baeobatrachus, assembly GCF_048569485.1. NCBI lineage: Eukaryota > Metazoa > Chordata > Amphibia > Anura > Aromobatidae > Anomaloglossus > Anomaloglossus baeobatrachus. Next base: position 40,673,183 of record NC_134356.1, on the reverse strand, counting down.
CTCCCCCTCTATACCTGCATCCTCCTGCCCTCTCCCCCTCTATACCTGCATCCGCCTGTCCTCTCCCCCTCTATACTGCATCCTCATGTCCTCTCCCCCTCTATACCTGCATCTCCTATCCTCTCCCCCTCTATACCTTCATCCTCCTGCCCTCTCCCCCTCTATACCTGCATCCTCCTGTCCTGTCCCCCTCTATACCTGCATCCTCCCGTCCTGTCCCCCTCTATACTGCATCCTCCTGTCCTCTCCCCTCTATACTGCATCCTCCTGTCCTCTCCCCTCTATACTGCATCCTCCTGTCCTCTCCCCTCTATACTGCATCCTCCTGTCCTCTCCCCCTCTATACCTGCATCCTCCTGTCCTCTCCCCCTCTATACCTGCATCCTCCTGTCCTCTCCCCCTCTATACTTGCATCCTCCTGTCCTCTCCCCCTCTATACTTGCATCCTCCTGTCCTCTCCCCCTCTATACTGCATCCTCCTGTCCTCTCCCCCTCTATAACTGCATCCTCCTGTCCTCTCCCCTCTATAACTGCATCCTCCTGTCCTCTCCCCCTCTATAACTGCATCCTCCTGTCCTCTCCCCCTCTATACCTGCATCCTCCTGTCCTCTCCCCCTCTATACTTGCATCCTCCTGTCCTCTCCCCCTCTATACTTGCATCCTCCTGTCCTCTCCCCCTCTATACTTGCATCCTCCTGTCCTCTCCCCCTCTATACTTGCATCCTCCTGTCCTCTCCCCCTCTATACCTGCATCCTCCTGTCCTCTCCCCCCTCTATACCTTCATCGTCCCTGCTGCAATCTTCCTAGCCTATATTAGTTTCATCCCAGTCCCTAAAGTCATCAGGGCAGGAAATAGGAAAAGGTTTAATACATTCTTGCAGCTCGTGCCCATCGGATATACACCATGTAATTATTTTTACCCCAAACTTCAGGGTCTGGGGGTCACTCAGTGCTGAAAATAGCTGCAAAGACTCTTCAGCTGGGTGTGAACTACGGCTTTAAGGAGTTATCCTGAGGCTTTGCAAATTTGGAAGGTTTTGGATGCCTACTAATCACATTTTTTTCCCCACTGGACTCTTCCATAGACCTGAATGGGGCTGCCTCTGCAGCATGTGTGGATTTCTGCAGCCTGTGCATGTGATTTTCTATTTTTACAAACCCCCTTCACATAAGTCGAGCAGCACCTTTAATACCACATTATACAAATTGCTTGGTACATTGTCCTGCATGCCACATCCCTAAATAAACTGGTCATGAACTGGTTAAATCAGATATCCCACCCCACCCCCATGGTATATGTTAGCGATATACACGCAAGGTTAAGTAAATCCATTATGTATAGCTACAATTCCCTCCCCAAAAATGTGACATTTTGGGAATTTAATGCCAACAAATACAATGAAACCCAATCAAACTGTGTATAAAATAGTTAAACTAGATATCCCCTGTCCAAAAAAGTGCTACATACAGCGCCTAGGAATAGGTTGGAGCCATAAAAATAAGGTGAACCAACTATATTGTGTATAACTTCAAAAACTGGACATAAAATAGTTAAATCAGATGTGCCCCCCCTCCCCTCCCCCCATAGGGATTTTTTTGGACTAGGTCAGCACTATACAATCAACGTGACCTAAATACATTATGTATTGTTACAATTTCCCAAATATATGAATTTTTGGAGAATGTAAAGCTCACAGAATGAAAACACAATCAATTGGGCATCAAATAGTTAAATCATATAACCAGCCTTCTCCCCCATTCCCATAGGGACTGCTTAAATCCTATATACAACGTCTCGGGCTATGTTGGAGCCATACATTACTTATCTCTTACTTACAGTAACAATTTTCCCAAAACTGTAAAAGTTGCAAATTTGGACATAATTAGAGGGGGGAGGGGGTTACCTCCAATTATTCAAATAGACTTTTGAAAAAATAATCAGATTGATCATGAAACTGTTAACTCAAATATCCTTCCCGAGGCCAATAAGGACCGTTATGTGCGGCGCTTCTGAATAGGTAGGTGCTATATATGATGTGCAGATAATGAGCTTTTCTGGTTTTTTTTTTTTTTTTTTTTAAATAGAACATGGAATAGAATTAAAATAGCATGAAAATGATATCCAAAACCCCTCCCCCAGCAAATTATGTTAACCTTTTAGGCACAGACCCTTTGGTCAAAGTGGTGTTTAAGCATGAAATAGTGAAATCAGATCTCCTCCCCCCTCCCCATAGAGGTTATATACTTTGCCTCGGAATAGGTTGGTGCTATGAAATTAAGGCAAAGTCAACTTACTTGGAAAACCCCCAAAAATGTAAAATTTGGACAATTTGTGAATGGAATATTCTATGTACCCCTCCCCTAGCAAATTATGTTAACCCTTTAAGCACAGACCCTCCGGTCGCAGTGGTATTTGAGCATGAAATAGTGAAATCAGATCTCCTCCCCCCTCCCCATAGAGGCTATATACAGCACCTTGGAATAGGTTGGTGCTATGCAGTTAAGGGAAAGTCAAATTACTTGGAAAACCCCCCAAAATGTAACATTTGGACAATTTGGGAATGGAATATTCTATGTACGGCGCCTTGGAATAGGTTGGTGCTATGGAAGTAAGGCAAAGTCAAACTACTTTCATATCGAAAAAATGGAAAGTTTGGACAAACTGGAAATTTAATCTTCTATGTACCCCTCCCCCCGCAAATTATGCTAACCCTTTAAGCACAGACCCTCCGGTTGCAGTGGTATTTGACCATGAAATAGTGACATCAGATCTCCTCCCCATAGAGGCTATATACAGCGCCTCGGAATAGGTTGGTGCTATGCAATTAAGGCAAAATCAAATTACTTGGAAAACCCCCAAAAATGTAAAATTTGGACAATTTGGGAATGGAATATTCTATGTACGGCACCTCGGAATAGGTTGGTGCTATGCAATTAAGGCTTAGTCAAATTACTTTCAAAACCAAAAAATGTAAAATCTGGACAATTTGGAAATTGAATCTTCTATGTACCCCTCCCCCCGCAAATTATGTTAACCCTTTAGACACAGACTATCAGGTCAAGTATCGTTTGAGCAAGAAATAGTGAAATCAGATCTCCTCCCCACAGAGGCAGTATACAGTGCCTCAGAATAGGTTGGTGCTATGCAATTAAGGCAGAGTCAAAATTTGGACAACTTGGGAATGGAATATTCTATGTACAGCGCCTCGGAATAGGTTGGTGCAATACGATCTGGCAGAAGTGAATACATTATGCAATGTTAACAGTTCTCAAAAATGTGAAATTTTTCAAAAATTGGGATTAGAATGTCAAGAAATAGAATGAAAATGGTGCGGTCCTTGCCTTTGACTCCTTACGTGCTGACCCCCTTTCCTTTAATCCCCTGCTGTAAAGAATTGGAAGAGGTCTGCACGGTGACGCTACGCTATAGGTTGGCACCATTGAGAATAAAATAAGGTACAGATTTAAGTAAGATGTAAATGGGACTTACCCAAAATATCAAGTTAAAGAGGAACATCATGTATTTCAAACAACACAGGCAGCCTCTCGCCATGTTGCACTTCTTAAATTCTAGGAGAAAAACAAAGGATAGATCCAGGTAAAAGACCACATATTTGCCTCCTTTGGGTGCAGAGTACTTGTCCCTCTTTACGCCGGCGTGGCTCGATGTACGAGATCCTGCATTGCCATAAAAAGCTCCGGCGGTGAATCCTCTACCGAATTCCCTGCTTGAGGTAGAAGGTTTAGCCGAGTCCCTGCTGTCCACAGACGGACTCCGGTGTATAGAAGAGTCTTCGCTACTCGACTTTTCCATAGTCTTTAGCTTCACCGTTCCCAGAGCTCGTGTTTTGCATGTCTCAGCATTAAATGCGGCACACAATAAAAAAGAAATAAAAAATGATAATAATATACCAGATCGCGGTCACTGTCCTACACCCTCTTCCAGGAGGAGGGTGATTTTTTTGGGGGGGGGGGGGGTCTTGGCCGCTCTCCGTCTCCGGATAATGGGATCACACAATAATCTAACTTTCACAAATGATCAATGGGAATTAAAAAAAAAAATATAAATATATATATAAAAAATAAATGAAGCCGGTGTGAACAAATCCTACCGGCATCACCTAAGAGACTTTTCCCAGGCGGAGAAGTGTCTGTCCCTGTGATGTGTGTGTAGGGTCGGTGTGCTGCAGCGCCGGACAGAGGAGCAGCATCAGCAGCTGCTGCACCAGGGGGCAATCCCACCGAAATCCCTCAGCTGCTCTCAAGTAATACAGCTCCACTCCGGCAGCCCCCACCTCCCACACCAACAGCAGCCAATGGGGGCCGCACAGGGGCTCGCAGGCTCCGCCCACATGACATAAGAGCTTTAAAAGGCTTATTCATTTAAGTTTGACTATACATGTGCACGGCAGGGAATCTCTCCAATGTCAGGGGGTAGGGGGGCTGCTCAAAAAAATGAAGAATAGGGAGAAAATGTTCTGTAGATAATATAGAATAATATATGCTAATAATAAAAATAATAATAATAATGTGCAAAATATACTATAATATGCAATAATAGTAGTAATAATCATAAATAATCATCATCATCATAATAGTATGCAAGATATAACAATATGTAATAATAATAGTAATATTGTATTAGTGTGCAGTACACAAAATAATATTAGTATACTAATATAATATACTGATAATATATAATATTATCAGTATACTAATAATAATTAAGTATGTGCAATATTTAACATATTATTATTATTATTAATAATAATAATAATAAATAATGGTGTGCAATATATAGTATAATAGGCAATACTAAAAGTAATAAAAATAACATTACAAATAATACTAATTATGTGCAATATATGATATATTAATGATAAAATTATTATATTATTGTTCAATATATAATACAATATGCATTTGTAGGAATAATAATAATAATAATATCACTAATAATAATAATAATAATTATGGTGTATATAATATACATTTGTAGGAATAATAAAAATATTAATAATAATGTGCAATATATGATTATTATTAATAATAATAATAATAATAATAATAATAAATAATGGTGTGCAAAATATAGTATAATAGGCAATACTAAAACTAATAAAAAAAACATTAAAAACAATACTAATTATGTGCAATATATGATATATTAATGATAAAATTATTATTATATTATTGTTCAATATATAATACAATATGCATTTGTAGGAATAATAATAATATCATCACTAACAATGATAATAATATTAATAATAATGGTGTATATAATATACATTTGTAGGAATAATAATAATAATAATGTGCAATATAATAATAATAATAATAATAATAATTATCATTTTAAATTATTATTATTATTTTTCAATATATAATATAGTATGCATTAGTAGGAGTAATTATAATAATAATAATAATAATTATCATCATCATAAAAATAATGCTAATAATGTGCAATATACAATATAATATGCAATAGTAGAATAATAATAAAAATAATACTAATAATGTGCAATATATAATATGTAATAATAGTAATAATAAAATAAAAATAATGCATAATATATAATATAATATGTAATAAAATTAGTAATAAAATAATGTGATATGATAATGATAATGATAATAATAATAATAATAATAATAATAATAATAATAATAATAATAATAATAATAATAATAATAATAATAATATGCAATACATAAAAATAGAACATAGAAAAATGCTATAGAAATAATAACTAAAATACTAATAGACAAGAAAAATAATACAATAATAAAAGTAATTAGAATGATATGGTATAAGTATAGTAGGGTAAGGACCCGGGTGCAGCGGTGAATAGTCTGTGGCCGTTTTCTGAATCAGCCCTAATTATGGCAGAATGTGGAGACTGTGATGTTCTGGCTGTGAGAGCATTGCTGTGTACTATAGAGTTATAGAGATTTATTTTGCACCATAGGACAGGAGCTACTGAGCTCACTGATTGGCTGCAGTGCTGTGGATGTGACATAAGCGCTGCAAACAGACACAGAGCAGCAGAGACTCAGCGCTGCAAACAGACACAGAGCAGCAGAGACTCAGCGCTGCAGACAAACAGCAAGAGCAGCAGAGACTGAGCGCTGCAGACAAACAGACACCGAGAGCAGCAGAGACTCAGCACTGCAGACAAACAGACACCGAGAGCAGCAGAGACTCAGCACTGCAGACAAACAGCAAGAGCAGCAGAAACTGAGCACTGCAGACAGACACCAAGAGCAACAGAGACTCAGCGCTGCAGACAAACAGACACCAAGAGCAGCAGAGACTGAGCGCTGCAGACAAACAGCAAGAGCAGCAGAGACTGAGCACTGCAGACAAACAGACACCAAGAGCGGCAGAGACTCAGCGCTGCAGACAAACAGACACCGAGAGCAGCAGAGACTCAGCGCTGCAGACAAACAGCGAGAGCAGCAGAGACTGAGCACTGCAGACAAACAGATACCGAAAGCAGCAGAGACTCAGCGCTGCAGACAAACCGCAAGAGCAGCAGAGACTGAGCGCTGCAGACAAACAGACACCGAGAGCAGCAGAGACAGAGCACTGCAGACAAACAGACACCGAGAGCAGCAGAGACTCAGCACTGCAGACAAACAGCAAGAGCAGCAGAAACTGAGCACTGCAGACAGACACCGAGAGCAACAGAGACTCAGCGCTGCAGACAAACAGACACCAAGAGCAGCAGAGACTGAGCGCTGCAGACAAACAGCAAGAGCAGCAGAGACTGAGCTCTGGAGACACACACCAAGAGCAACAGAGACTGAGCGCTGCAGACAAACAGACTCCGAGAGCAGCAGAGACTTAGCGCTGCAGACAAACAGACACCGAGAGCAGCAGAGACTGAGCGCTGCAGACAAACAGCAAGAGCAGCAGAGACTGAGCGCTGGAGACAGACACCAAGAGCAACAGAGACTGAGCGCTGCAGACAAACAGACACCGAGAGCAGGAGAGACTCAGCGCTGCAGACAAACAGCAAGAGCAGCAGAGACTCAGCACTGCAGACAAACAGCAAGAGCAGCAGAGACTGAGCGCTGGAGACAGACACCGAGACCAGCAGAGACTCAGCACTGCAGACAAACAGACATTGAGAGCAGCAGAGACTCAGCGCTGCAGACAAACAGCAAGAGCAGCAGAGACTGAGCGCTGGAGACAGACACCAAGTGCAACAGAGACTCAGAGCTGCAGACAAACAGACACCGAGAGCAGCAGAGACTCAGCGCTGCAGACAAACCGCAAGAGCAGCAGAGACTGAGCGCTGCAGACAAACAGACACCGATAGCAGCAGAGACTCAGCACTGCAGACAAACAGACACCGAGAGCAGCAGAGACTCAGCACTGCAGAAAAACAGCAAGAGCAGCAGAAACTGAGCACTGCAGAGAAACAGACACCGAGAGCAAAAGAGACTCAGCGCTGCAGACAAACAGACACCGAGAGCAGCAGAGACTGAGCGCTGCAGACAAACAGCAAGAGCAGCAGAGACTGAGCGCTGGAGACAGACACCAAGAGCAACAGAGACTGAGCGCTGCAGACAAACAGACACCGAGAGCAGCAGAGACTTAGCGCTGCAGACAAACAGACACCGAGAGCAGCAGAGACTCAGCGCTGCAGACAAACAGCAAGAGCAGCAGAGACTCAGCACTGCAGACAAACAGACACCGAGAGCAGCAGAGACTCAGCACTGCAGACAAACAGCAAGAGAAGCAGAAACTGAGCACTGCAGACAGACACCGAAAGCAACAGAGACTCAGCGCTGCAGACAAACAGACACCAAGAGCAGCAGAGACTGAGCGCTGCAGACAAACAGCAAGAGCAGCAGAGACTGAGCGCTGGAGACAGACACCAAGAGCAACAGAGACTGAGCGCTGCAGACAAACAGACACCGAGAGCAGCAGAGACTTAGCGCTGCAGACAAACAGACACCGAGAGCAGCAGAGACTGAGCGCTGCAGACAAACAGCAAGAGCAGCAGAGACTGAGCGCTGGAGACAGACACCAAGAGCAACAGAGACTGAGCGCTGCAGACAAACAGACACCGAGAGCAGCAGAGACTTAGCGCTGCAGACAAACAGACACCGAGAGCAGCAGAGACTCAGCGCTGCAGACAAACAGCAAGAGCAGCAGAGACTCAGCACTGCAGACAAACAGACACTGAGAGCAGCAGAGACTCAGCACTGCAGACAAACAGCAAGAGCAGCAGAGACTGAGCGCTGCAGACAAACAGACACCGAGAGCAGCAGAGACTGAGCGCTGCAGACAAACAGACACCGAGAGCAGCAGAGACTGAGCGCTGCAGACAAACAGACACCGAGAGCAGCAGAGACTGAGCGCTGCAGACAAACAGCAAGAGCAGCAGAGACTGAGCGCTGGAGACAGACACCAAGAGCAACAGAGACTGAGCGCTGCAGACAAACAGACACCGAGAGCAGCAGAGACTTAGCGCTGCAGACATAGTTTTCTATAAGCGGACAACCAAGGGGGTTTCCACTATCTCTTACCAGGGTCCATTAACAAAAAGCAGTAACCAAGCTGATCCCCCATCAATCAGCTTTGACAGGAGAAGTCTGTCAGTAACCATATATGTTTTCTACAGCACCCCAACAGGGGTAATTAGGAATTACACAGCATTAAAAACAGTGGTTAGTCTACTTAATGAAGGATAATGACAGGTCCTTCAGAGAGACATCATATGGGCTTTCTAAACTGGACAACCCCTTTAAGAGACTGTTTAAGTGCACTGATGAATCACACAGACACATTTATCATTTGCAGTCCCATAAACGGCAGGTACTCGCTATATAGCATTATATCGGCTCTGCAGTTTGCAGTCATTGCACAAGTGGGAGACCTAAATTTTCACCTTGATCTGCAGAATTTGTATGTTTATGCCGCAACATGGAGTAACGTTCATCCAAATCTGCGATTCGGAAAATATCCCCCACACTACAGCAACAAGCCGCAATAGTGCAAAACACATTCACCATCATCTCTCAGAATCATCCTTATAATACCTGTGGCTGTGTGCCAAAAAAGGGACTCTCTAAAAGATATCGAAGAAAAAAAAAAAAAAAAAAAAAAAAATATATATATATATATAAAAAAATATATATATAAATATATATATATATAGATATTTATAAATATATATATATTTTTATATATATATATATATAGATATATATATATTTATATATATATATATATATATATATATATATACATATATATATATACTATATATATATTTATTTATTTATTTATTTATTTATTTTTTCGACAGAAAAACAGAAGTTACTTGAAAAACTCTTAAATTGTCTTTCTCAAACCCTGATTGGTCAGATCATTTGAAGGTGGAGCTTAGGGTAGAAACTACAGCGCCACCTAGTGGATGTAGCACTCCTAGTTAATAAATGAATATTGACCCTTTAACAAAACTTTATTTGACAATTTATGTTTTTCCATATGAGAATATTTATAAAATTAAGAACAATTAGTCATCTTGCTTATTTTGACACCAACCTCGGGGGTTATTTTAGACTGACACTTCCTATCCTTTTAGGAAGACTTTACAGCAGTTTCATTATCATCAGAGGCAGGATTGCAATAGGTAACAGCTGATAACTCAGGATCCACCAATCACAACAGGTGATGTCACAAATTACATCTTCCCCTTCAATTCACAATGACCTTTGCACACGCTAATTAGCTGCTTCAGACAATATGTTGCTACTAATGTACATGTGCATTAATTTAAAAAAACAACCAGGAGGCATGAGTCTATGATTGCCCCTGTGGCCAGTGTGAAAATTGTAAGATTTATTTTTTTTATTTTTTTAATAACCGATTCGATTGTGATAAGGAAAAAATGTTTAAAAATAGATTTAATTAAAAAAAATCTGATTTAAACAATAAGTAATTTTTGATGACTTATTCCCTTTAACCTATTATCTACCAATGTCCTTTTTTTTGGGACGCCTAATCTTTTGCTTAAAATTAATTACATTAAATTAATTAATCATCAATTAATTCATTTAATTTATTCACTAAATTCATTAATTTTGCTTAAATTTCATTCTCATTTTTAATTTTTTTTTCATTAAAATTCTGACATTTAATAAAAAAAATGAAAATGTATATATATATATATATATATATATATATATATCGTACTGTACTGTGCAGTGATACAGTCCCATAAGAGGACTAGGACTAGTATATATATATAATCGTACTGTGCAGTGATAGATTCCCCTAAGAAGACTAGTAAATAAATAGAAAATGTGAAAAGAAAGTTTTAGAAAATATGAAAAAAAGAAATAAGAGTTCACATCACCCCTCTTTCCCCACATTGAAAATAAAATCGTAAAAAAAAATAAAATATATAATATATATATTATGTGTGTGTGTATATATATATATATATATATATATACAGTTAGGTCCAGAAATATTTGGACAGTGACACAAGTTTTGTTATTTTAGCTGTTTACAAAAACATGTTCAGAAATACAATTATATATATAATATGGGCTGAAAGTGCACACTCCCAGCTGCAATATGAGAGTTTTCACATCCAAATCGGAGAAAGGGTTTAGGAATCATAGCTCTGTAATGCATAGCCTCCTCTTTTTAAAGGGACCAAAAGTAATTGGACAAGGGACTCTAAGGGCTGCAATTAACTCTGAAGGCGTCTCCCTCGTTAACCTGTAATCAATGAAGTAGTTAAAAGGTCCGGGGTTGATTACAGGTGTGTGGTTTTGCATTTGGAAGCTGTTGCTGTGACCAGACAACATGCGGTCTAAGGAACTCTCAATTGAGGTGAAGCAGAACATCCTGAGGCTGAAAAAAAAGAAAAAATCCATCAGAGAGATAGCAGACATGCTTGGAGTAGCAAAATCAACAGTCGGGTACATTCTGAGAAAAAAGAAATTGACTGGTGAGCTTGGGAACTCAAAAAGGCCTGGGCGTCCACAGATGACAACAGTGGTGGATGATCGCCGCATACCTTCTTTGGTGAAGAAGAACCCGTTCACAACATCAACTGAAGTCCAGAACCCTCTCAGTGAAGTAGGTGTATCTGTCTCTAAGTCAACAGTAAAGAGAAGACTCCATGAAAGTAAATACCAAGGGTTCACATCTAGATGCAAACCATTCATCAATTCCAAAAATAGACAGGCCAGAGTTACATTTGCTGAAAAACACCTCATGAAGCCAGCTCAGTTCTGTAAAAGTATTCTATGGACAGATGAGACCAAGATCAACCTGTACCAGAATGATGGGAAGAAAAAAGTTTGGAGAAGAAAGGGAACGGCACATGATCCAAGGCACACCACATGCTCTGTAAAACATGGTGGAGGCAACGTGATGGCATGGGCATGCATGGCTTTCAATGGCACTGGGTCACTTGTGTTTATTGATGGCATAACAGCAGACAAGAGTAGCCGGATGAATTCTGAAGTGTACCGGGATATACTTTCAGCCCAGATTCAGCCAAATGCCGCAAAGTTGATCGGACGGTGCTTCATAGTACAGATGGACAATGACCCCAAGCATACAGCCAAAGCTACCCAGGAGTTCATGAGTGCAAAAAAGTGGAACATTCTGCAATGGCCAAGTCAATCACCAGATCTTAACCCAATTGAGCATGCATTTCACTTGCTCAAATCCAGACTTAAGACGGAAAGACCCACAAACAAGCAAGACCTGAAGGCTGCGGCTGTAAAGGCCTGGCAAAGCATTAAGAAGGAGGAAACCCAGCGTTTGGTGATGTCCATGGGTTCCAGACTTAAGGCAGTGATTGCCTCCAAAGGATTCGCAACAAAATATTGAAAATAAAAATATTTTGTTTGGGTTTGGTTTATTTGTCCAATTACTTTTGACCTCCTAAAATGTGGAGTGTTTGTAAAGAAATGTGACAATTCCTACAATTTCTATCAGATATTTTTGTTCAAACCTTCAAATTAAACGTTACAATCTGCACTTGAATTCTGTTGTAGAGGTTTCATTTCAAATCCAATGTGGTGGCATGCAGAGCCCAACTCGCGAAAATTGTGTCACTGTCCAAATATTTCTGGACCTAACTGTATATATATATATATATATATATATACTGTATATACACGCATATTTGGTATCGCCACATTCAGAAATCCCCGCTCTATCAAAATATGGCGAGAAAAAAATTATAAATGCCAAAATTATGTTTTTTGGTCGCCACAACATTTCTTTAAAATGCAATATCAGCCAATCAAAACATCTCATCTACCAATATATGGTATAATTAAAAACATCTGCTCAAGGCGCAGAAAATAAGCCATCACTGAGCCCCAGATCCCCAAAAATGAGAACGCTATACTGTAGGTCTCAGGAAATGGTGACAAAAGTGCAATTCTTTTTTTTTTGACAAACTTCTAATTTTTTTTAGATAAAAATAAAAGTATACATGTTTGGTGTCTACGAACTCGTGCCGACCTGAGGAATCATAATGCCAGGTCAGTTTTACCATATAATGAACAGGGTGAATTAAAAAACCCCAAATATGAAGACGCCAGCAATGACTTTTATTTACAGGTCATTTACATTCTAAATAGAATTTAGAACATTTTTGAATTTTTGAAAATAGTTACTAAAAATCTCCTAACTGCCGCTGAGCTGTGTGACTCTGAACCGACCCGTAATACAAAGGATTTTTTTTGTGAATATTATATAATGTCTGCAGTAATCAGGCAGCGCTTTGTGATCTTTACCTCTCTGACCCGTCACTTGCGGTATCTGGAATGATCTAGGGGTCGGATCGTAATCCTGATCTGAGCGCTATATATCATAATTACACTTGTGTCAGGGATCTGTTACCAGTGATTCCATTTACCATTACTGGCTGATGTCTGATGTCGGCCGGGTCAGGGGGGAGATGCAATATTTGATGTCTGCTCTGAACATTACACTAAAAGCATTTCTGAACATTACGCTAAAAAGAAATATCCCCCAGTCTTATATATAGATTTTTTTTTGGAAAGCCGTGTGACTAATAATATGTCTGCACTTACATACAGTCACGGTCAAAAGTGTTGGCACCCTTGAAATTGTTCCAGAAAATGAAGTATTTCTCCGAGAAACTTATTGCAATTACACATTTTTATTTCCTTTGTGTTTAATGGAACAAAACAAAAAAAATGAGGAAAAAATCAAATTGGAGATAATTTCACAAAAAAATGGTCTGGACAAAATTGTTGCCCCCATCAACTTAATATATTGGTTGCACACTATTTGGAAGAAATATCTGCACTCAGTCGCCTCCTATAACTGTCCACAGGCTTCTTACTCTTCTCACCTGGAATTTCGGACTCTTCTTTATAATCTGCTCCAGGTCTCTCATATCTGAAGGCGTCTTCTCTTCTTCCAACAGTAATTTTAAGATCTCTCCACAGGCGTCAATGGGAGTTTAAATCCGGACTCATTGCTGCCACTTCAGAAGTCTCCAGCGCTTTGTTTCCATCCATTTCTGGGGGCTTCTTGAAGTGTTTGGAGTCATTGTCCTGCTGGAAGACCCATGACCTAGGACACAAATCCAGAATCTGACACTGGGCTCTACATTGTGACCTAAACTCCTTTGGTAATCTTCAGATTTCATGGTGTCTTGCACACAATCAAGGCCCCCAGTGCCATAGGCAGCAAAACAACCCCAAAACATCTTTGAGCCTCCACCATATCTGACTGTAGGTGTTATGTTCTTTTCTTTACAGGTCTCATTCCATTTTCAGTAAAACGTAGAATGATGTGCTACAATGATGATGTGCTACACAAATCAATTTCCAAGAAGGATGTTAGTTATATACATTTTGGCAAACTGCAGTCTTGCTTTTCTATCTCTCTTTGTCAACAGTGGGGTCCTCCTGGATCTCCTCCATAGTGTTTCATTTCATTCAAATATGGATGGATAATTTGCACTGACAATGATGCCACCTGAGCCTGCAGGACAGCTTGATTTTTTTTTGGAATTTGCTTGGGGCTACTTATCCACCATCCGGACTATCCTGTATTGCAACCTTCTATCAATTTTTCTCTGCTTTCCACGTCCAAGGAGATTAGCAACAGTACCATGCGTTGTAAACTTCTTGATTATGTTGCGCATCATCGACAAAGAAACATCAAGATCTCTGAAGATGGACTTGTAACCTACGGTATTTTTCTACAATTTTGCTTCTGAAGTCCTCATACAGTTCTTTTCTCGTCTTTCTGTTCTCCATGCTTAGTGCGCACATACAGACACAATTCAACGATTGAGTCAACTTCTCCCCTTTTTATCTGGTTTCAGGTGTGATTTTCATATTGCCCACACCTCTTAGTTGTCACAGGTGAATTTGAACGAGCATCACATGCTTGAAACAAAGTTTGCCAACAATTTTGTCCGGCCCATTTTGGGGGTTTTGTATGAAATTAGAAATTATGTCCAATTTGCTTTTATTTCTCTGTTTTCGCCAAAATCCATGGATCCAGGAGGTGATTTTCGTATTTTTTTTATTTTTTGGAGGCTTTTTAGAATTTTAGAACTGGCTGTCCAGTAGGTAATTTCCTGAGGACACATTCACTTTAAGTGCTTCATATATGTAAAAGAAATCCATTTAGATACCTTTTTAGGAATGTTTTGCAAAACTGTATATACAGTAATTTGTTCATTACCTTGGGTTGGTCAACTGTGTAATGGAAATGGTAATATTGAAATAAATCTTAAAAGCTGAAACTCGGAAATGTCAAATGCATTAAATAAAACCGAACTCTCCAGGTTATTTCATTAAAAATATAAATTCCAAAGACATTTCTCAGGAGTAAAAGAAATACTTGGAGATATATGCCCCTGAGTCGTCCTCCTGTGTGAAGTCTTACCTTGGTCTATTACATAGGTAATGAATGATCTCCCGACAAGTGGCAGATCTGACAGTGGCCGGAGGTGCTGTCACCCGGCTTTTCCCAGATATTCAGAATTAAATGGTTGTGAAGAGTTACATCCTTTTCTATAACTTTATATGGTCCAGTTTCATGGTCTATGTGACGCTCCCACGGGGTCTGGAGGACACTCTTCACCGGGCCGGTGTAGGGGGTGGGATGTCACAGCTGCCCGACCCGGTTCGGTGACTCCGACGGTGTCGATAAGGATGGAGGGGTTATTTACAGGGGAGCATAGAAAAGATAGTCAGTATTCGTGACACCACCTGTGGTTTGCGACTAACATAGGAGCCGCCGCTGCGGGACATATCCTCTGGGGCAGATGGTAGCGCAGCTCGGTTGGTGCAGCTCTCCGCAGGTAGAGCTCAGGCCCCAGGGATGTTGGGAGTAGAAGTCTCCTGCTGCTGTGCAACTAAAGCGAGGGTAGGACGCGAGAAGGATTGGACGAAACGGGGGTTACAGGCAACATTCTTTACTCACTGAAGTATCGCCGCCCTTGGGATGCCAGACTCCGCTGTCATGGGTTCCGAATAGTTCGGAGGTCAAAGCCGGTGCTTATTTCTGTGCGTACTTCCTACTTGCACCTTGTTGTGTGAGTCCCTGCGGCTTGAAGCTACGCTGGTTCTGTCCCTTATGGCAGGCAGCGCAAGTCCTTTACTGGTGCTGCTCTTTTGTCACGGCTCCTGGCTCTAGTATGCTGCTGTGCCCCGGGCACTGTGGTGTGCCAGAAGACTTGCAATCTTCTTCCCTACTGATTCTGCTGGTGAGACTTTTAGTACCCACCAGCCGAGGGCTCCGCACCCTGCTTTCTGCCCTCGGTCCTGGGTGAGCTATGGCGCAGCTTACTCCCCAGTGACCGTCTTCTCCCCACTTCTTGTTCACACTTTGTGTCTCTTCTCTGTGTGTGACGCCTTACTCCCACTTTTATGATGCTCCACCCCCCCAGGTTACTGTACTGGTGGGCAGGAGGTCCCATATCTTGTGATGGCCACACCCAGCACCCTACCGTAACCCAGTTCCAGTGGGAGGGAAACCTGACGGTGTGTTGTGTAGATTGGGGTGGTTACCGGCAATGACCTCTTCTGTACCCGGGATAAGTACCGCACCTCAGCTGAGGTGCAGTACCCTGTGGCGACTGAAGCCTCAGGGGTGCCACACATGTACAGACCGAGACATCATGGTTTGAGGGGAAAGGGGGTCTTTATGAATTAAAGGTCTATCTAGTTTGGAAAACTCACTTTTATATACCCTATGAGGTAATTACAGAGGGATCCCATCCCATGTATATATTAGACAGAACCAAAATGAACTACAAAGAACATCTCTATGTCAAGCTAGGTAAGGGGAAGTACTAAGCGCACAGCGAAAGGGAAGGGAAACCCTGTGTCTAGGCAAGGGGAAAGATGGTGACCTCTGACCAAATCCACTGCTGGTCCCTGGGGTTCCTCACCACCCTAGATAGGTTCCGCACCTATGCGCCAAGCCGGATACCTGACCCTGGGTATGCCTGAACGGATGGGATGAGCTCTTAGTCAACTCCACAAAACAATGATAGAAGACACAAGAAGGACACATGGGGGAAAAGCATGAACTACTTATCATTTGATGACTCAGGTAGACGTTCAGCAACGATACCACAAAGGAGTACAAGCCACCTGCTTCCAACCTCGGCTTGAAGGAACTGAAAATATCACCAGCACTGTCATGATCCAGGACTGGTATTTTCCGCCCCAGAGTTTCCCAGACCCGGCCTGGTCATGTCATGTTAACTCCCATCAGCCTTCCGGTTTCAGGAGACACTATATCTGGCACTGCAACAGCATTGCAGCGCTGGTTATAGTTTTTCTCTGCAGCCTGTGACTGGCTCTGGTGAGATTTCCTGTTTGATCTGACTTCTCGTTATTGTGCCCTGACCTGTACTCTCCCCCGTTCGTCTGTCTGTCCCAGTCCCTGACTTCCCGCTCTTGTCTGTTGTTTGTGTTCCCCTCTGCATACCTGATCTCCTGTCTTCCAACACAGTTCTGTTTTCTGACTTCATTTTGATCCTCCCTTTGCAGTGACTTGACTTTTTTGGCTAGACCCTGACTGCTTGACTACTCTATTGCCCTCTGGTGGGTCACCTGTGAACTGCCTGCTGAAGTTACTCTGCTGTACTTCAGCTGCCTTTCAGTTACAGTGTTACTCTGACTCTCCTTCACTACTCTACTGCCACCTAGTGGGGAATATGCTGTGCAGCATCTTCCTAACCCTTTGTACAGCTCGACAAGCACAGTCCAAAGTAAACAAGGGGTATATAAACACCAAGCAAACTGGCCATTCTCACAGGGCCCCCATTCTTCTAGGGCCCCCAGCATTTCCCCTCTGATATGGTAAGACTGCTTAAAGGCCTATGTGACATCCCGATCATGTCACCATAATGTTACGAAAGCTCTCTAAATTGAAGAAGTCCTTTAAAAAGGACCTGTCACTTGAGATAACTATGTCATCTTTTTTCTGGTGTAAAAGCCGGTTGTTCTCCTGAATTTGGTGGTTTTTCTATTCTTCCTGCTCTTCTCCTTTCCTGAGATATGGCCCCATCTTTTCTAAAGATAAATCTAGTTGCTTTACCAATTAGGCATGGTTTATAAGAAAAGAGTTGATGACCACGCCCACTTGGCTAACAAAATTAATTTATATAAAGGGAGGAAAGGGTCATATCTCAAGAACAGAGAGGCTTAGGAACAAAAGAAAAACAACGTTGGATTCAGGAGAACAGCGGCATTAAGATAATACAAAAGAAAATACATATTTATGCCAAGTGACAAGTCGTCTTTAAGTGACATAAAAAAACAGCTAGTGTCATATACTATCAATCCACTACAGGACTGGATTCCTCTTGCTTATTTTCAATACCAATGCTCTATGTTTCCATTATTTTAAAGTTTAATTCATTGTGCTAGGGTTTCTACGTTTGGCCCGGAGCCCGACCCTAAACGTATTTCATTTATTTTGGTTCACACTGGGTTAATCCCACGAGGTTCCATAAAGCATTATAGTTAATCCTGGAAGGCGAGTGTGAAAGCAAGTAATGTTCTTATAGGTATCACGGTAAATTGATGTGGTTTAAAGAGAAATACGAGATCTAGAAATGTAAAAGAGCAAATTACAGATTGGATTTCTAGATGCAAAGCTTTGTTGTAGAATGTATTTCTTTTTGCTTTTATACTATTGACTTAAAGAGCAATTCCACCTAAAACGTAAAACTGGACATAAAGTAGTTAATCAGGAGTTAGAGCCTTGGGCAAAGTTTAGTCCAATATATTCGTGTCCGTGGGATGGGACATCTCGATGGATGACTTAATGGATGGTTTAGTAAAAAAACGGGACACTTAGTTGAACAAAATTGTTTTCAGGACTTCATCAGATGCTTATTAAAGGGACTCTGTCAGCAGATTTCTGCAATGTAATCTGAAGACAGCATGCTGGAAGATTTTAATCAGAAAATTCAGCCCTACATGTCTTATCTCATAGTTTGCTTTTGTTTCCCTGCAATGTTAGGGTACCTTCACACTTTAGCGATGCAGCAGCGATCCGACCAGCGATCTGACCTGGTCAGGATCGCTGCTGCATCGCTACATGGTCGCTGGTGAGCTGTCAAACAGGCAGATCTCACCAGCGACCAGTGAACAGCCCCCAGCCAGCAGCGACGTGCAAGCGACGCTGCGCTTGCACGGAGCCGCCGTCTGGAAGCTGCGGAGACTGGTAACTAAGGTAAACATCGGGTATGGTTACCCGATGTTTACATTAGTTACCAGTGTGAGCAGGGAGCAGGGAGCCGCGCACACTGAGCGCTGGCTCCTTGCTCTCCTAGCTGCATTACACATCGGGTTAATTAACCCGATGTGTAATGCAGCTACATGTGCAGAGAGCAGGGAGCCGCGCACACTGAGCGCTGGCTCCTTGCTCTCCTAGCTGCTGTACACATCGGGTTAATTAACCCGATGTGTACAGCAGCTACATGTGCAGAGAGCCGGAGCCGGCAGCACAGGCAGCGTGAGAGCTGCGGAGGCTGGTAACTAAGGTAAATATCGGGTAACCACCTTGGTTACCCGATGTTTATCTTGGATACAGCTTACCTCAGCTGTCAGACGCCGGCTCCTGCTCCCTGCTCGCTTCATTTGTCGCTCTCTTGCTGTCACACACAGCGATCTGTGTGTCACAGCAGGAGAGCGGCTTTGAAGAAAACGAACCAGGGCTGTGTGTAACGAGCAGCGATCTCGCAGCAGGGGCCAGATCGCTGCTCATTGTCACACACAGCGAGATCGCTAATGAGGTCACTGCTGCGTCACAAAAAGCGTGACTCAGCAGCGATCTCGGCAGCGAGCTCGCTGTGTGTGAAGCACCCCTAAGCTTAAGCCTCTTATCTCTACCATTAGTGGGTCTCAGCAGCACTGAGCTCCAGTCTGACTTCGACCCCTTCTGTGATTAGCAGCTTCTCTTTATGGAAATGTACACTGAAAGCCTGGTGTGGGTGGAGGGCAGCTCTCAGAGCTCTGCTACATGCAAAATCTCATATTTTTCACTGAGAACGGCTGCAACTACTAATCTAGGTGATACATCTTTGAACTCAGGGCCTCTTTGTCTACATCATGCTGCTCTCAGATGGGGTAGCAAAAACCTGCTGACAGATTCCCTTTAATGTGGTATACCATATTACAGAGAATAAGCTGTTCTATTGAGTAACCATATAACACTGAGTGTCTATGGCTCCAGTTTACACAATGGCCTTAAAATATTAAAGTACTGTAATGCGCAGGTGGAGAAAAGGTGAAAGACCACCCGCGCATGTGCACTACAATACTTGATTTACTCTGAGCAGGGTCAAAGCGTGCCTATGCAGGACTGGAACACCGGCTTGTGTGGATGATGTAGGACACGTCATCCATACTGGGCTGGGTCAAAGGACGATGGCAATTGCAGCAGAGAGGAGGCACCGGACTAGAGAGAGGAGGCGCCGAACCGAAGAGCAGCAGCACCCATCCGGCTCGATCGCCCCCCAAGGAGGCTGTATGTAAGGGGTCACTGGTGTGGCCGCAGGTTATAGTCGCCAAATCTGTTTACAGGTTTCTTTTAAACATCAATGGCCTTTCTTTAGGTTCGACCACCAATCTTTAATCAATGGTTGCATGACCCTCAGAGGCAGTTCCCAGATAATCAGTGGCAAAGGGGTTCTCCAGAACTTAAATGATTAGCAACCAACTATTACCTTTGCTTCATTCAGTAGTTGTTTGACCTTCAGGGATCCCTCCCAACCGCAGATGAGATGACCTGTGGAAGTTTGGGTTTGCCGGGTTCAGCTGTACTTTAGATAAAGTTTAGTTTGGGACCCAGGCTTGACCTCAACCTCAACCCAGCCATAAACAGAGTACTTCCAGGGGAGGGGGTTATTTATTTTCTTTTTGGACACACTACATCTGCTAACTTTGTTTTTACCCCCAGTGAGAGCTAGTCAGAGACTGCAAGAGACACTGGGTCAAGTATTGAGAGTACTCGACCCTGATGCTCGGTTGAGTGGTTGTCATACGTAAAGCACCCAAACTCAAAACTCAAACACTGATTTTTGGGTAAGTCTGTGTTCGGTACGAAGATCGAACTTTACTGTTTGGGTTGTCTCATCTGTACTCCCAACAAATCAGTATGAAAAAGCTTCTTCAGGACATAAGCGTTGATGACCATTATTTAGGAAGCCTCAAGTCCATCGCATCCCAACTTCCTCATAATTCCCACAGATTAATCTGCTACCACAGCCCAGCTATGTTTACCTACCAAAAATCAGATCCCACCCATCAAAATCATTTATTGAACTGTAACGCCCCTGTAAACGGGTCGTTACAGGGTATTAAATGTTACCCCATTTTTCCCGGGCAGGAGGAAGAAGGGTCCCCACAACACACACTCACATCACACTGGCAGGAAGGAGTTAACAGCATTTGCAGCATGAAGTTTGTTCTGAGTCCATGACTCATCCTGTCTCCTTAATGAGCAGGTGGCTGGACACAGGCAGGTCCCCATGACAACCAAGGGGAGGGGGGCCTGAAGGAGTGAGTTTAGTGCAGAGCACAAAGACGTTTTAGGCAGAACGTCAGAGGCTGCAAGGGAGTGCAGACGTCCAGAGAACAGCTCCTGTTGAGGAGATGCCACGAGACCAGGGCTGATAACACCTAAAGGAAGGGAATGGAGCTGAGGACTGGGGTTCCCTGGAGAAAGTTGTACCCGGTGGCGGTTGTGTTAGGTCCGCTACCGGGGATGAGAGAGACAGAGAGGCGGCAAGTTCCCAAGATGCTCTATGCCACGTGGACGGCACTAACGCACCGAAAGGGAGAGACCCCCAGAACACCTCACCGGACACCCCTTCCTCCTACCTGCCCGGGACCGACCAAAGGCTACAGGCGGCGAGGACCAGCACCCGGGTGCGATGTGAAACGGACTTTAAATAAAGAACAACTGGAACCGCACACCGTGACTGCTGTGAGTAATGCCGCCGCACTGTGCCCCCGGTGTCCCTGAGGACTGTTGCCCTGGGTCTCATTAACCTCCCGGGGCTCCCCCGCTCCACCCGTGGAGAGCGATTCCATCCGGCTGCCCGTAACACCTGCCCCGGAGAGAGACCGCGCAGCGGCGGCTGAACACCTGGCCGCAAACCACAGGTGGCGCTGCAATTATACCCCGTCCCCGTCCCGTACCGTTTCCTGGGGGAGTGCGATGGCAAGCCAACCCCCCCAGGGACCTCGTTACCCTCCTTCCGTCCCCCTTGTAACACCGGACCGACGGTCGGACTTTCCTTTTTATTGAAACCCGCCGGGGGTCCCGGAAGCCGGGTCGGGCCACTCACAGCCTGACCCCGAATACCACCGGCCCGGTGACCGTGCAAGCCCTGCAAAGCCCCGGCGTGGGCGTTTCAGAACCACCTAATGAAACGTCACCATCTCATGCTTCCGAACGCCGCCGTAAAAAAAAAGCAGTCACGATAAACGCTTCCTAAATTGAAGAAGAATAAAAAGAAATACCAACTTCAGCCTAGTTTGTCAAAGCCAAATAATAAAGCTGTGTCATTAAAAAGTCAAAATTGTTTTTCTCCCCCTGAAGACCTCGTGTAATCCAAGACGCTTAACAAGAAATATGATTTTCATAAAACTTCTAATTTACTACTCCAAAGGTTATCATGAAAAAAGGTTTAAATTTCACGGTGCTCCATACTGGAGTGGTGTCTTGCTGCTACATCATTATGGGTTTTTTATGTCCAGAAGATGGATCTGAAGTCATTTGGCTGGAAATAAAATACAATCCTGTTCTCTACCTACACCGGATCAGAAGGTGCAATTATTTGTATTGTGATCCGTTCCGTCAGAAAAGGATTAAATCCTTTTTTATTTTTTAAATTTGCAGTTTACTTTGATTAAAAATACAAAGGCCTTAATGTCGTTCAGCACGGAGCAGTATGCTAATTGTACGCTCGCTATGCAAATGGCACGTCTTGGGCCAGAGATAGATCCTGGCGGGAGCGGACTGCACGAACCAGCTACCGGCTATTCAGCTGCGCAAGAAAATCACATATACGGCAAGTGAAGCCATAGGAGCACGAATCTGTGTGATCCTAATTGACCATCTAATGGCTTATTTAAAAAAAATGGTGAAGATTACTGGCATTAAAGGGGTTTCCGAAACAAAAACATTATTTCCAGCCCAATCAATCTAATATATAAAGCTGAGTGTATGTGTGTATAAGTATACATGTGTATGTGTGTGTATGTATATGTATCTATGTGTATGCATGTGTGTATGTATGTGTGTGTATGTATGTGTGTGTATGTATGTGTGTGTATGTATGTGTATATACGGTATATGTGTGTATGTATGTGTGTGTATGTGTGTGTATATACGGTATGTGTGTGTATGTATGTGTATGTATGCATGTGTGTATGTGTATATGTGTGTATCTATGTCGCTAAAGGAATCAGAACCGTCGCATTTACAATCACAAAATTTTGCAAAGACACCTCATTTGACTCATAGATTGTCGTAAGCGAGCTTTACACGCTGCAACATCGCTAGCATCGGCTAGTGGTGTCGTGCGCAATAGCACCCGCCCCAGTCGTACGTGCGATATTGTGTGATCGCTGCCGTAGCGATCAGTATCGCTACGGCAGCGTCACACACATACCTGGTCAGCGACGTCGCACTGGCCGCCAATCCGCCTCCTTTCTAAGGGGGCGGATCGTGTGGCGTCACAGCGACGTTACACGGCAGCCGTCCAATAGAAGTGGAGGGGTGGAGATGAGCGGCCGGAACAGGCCGCCCACCTCCTTCCTTCCGCATAGCCGGTGGACGGAGGCAAGGAGATGTTCGTCGCTACTGCGGTGTCACACACAGCGATGTGTGATGCCGCAGGAACGAGGAACAACATCGCTAATAAACAGGCAACGATATTTGGTTTTAGGACGACCTCTCCAAAACCAATTATTTTTGCCTGTTTTGCGATCGTTTAAGATCGCTCGTACGTGTCACACGCTGCGATTACGCTAATGACGCCGGATGTGCGTCACTAACAATGTGACCCCGACGATAAATCATTAGCGATATCGCAGTGTGTAAAACCCCCTATAGACTATGTTTTGAGGGGAAAATTTAACCACGCGCTTTACAGTTATTCGCCAAAAATATGTTGGTGGAGAGACAGATAGAAAGAGAGAGACAGAGAAACAGACAGTGAGAGAGACAGAGAGACAGAAATACAGACAGACAAAGAAGGAGACAGAGAGGATTGAGAGAGAAACAGACAGAGAGACAGCTGGAGAGAGACAGACAGAAGACAGAGAGAGATAGAGAGAGACAGATAGAGAGAGAGACTGTGACAGAGCGATGGATAGACATACAGAGAAACAGACAGAGACTGACAGAAAGACAGAAGGAGAGAGAAAGAGACCGACAGAGAGAGACAGACGGAGAAAGACAGAGACAGAGGAAGAGTGGGAGAGAGACAGACAGGCACTTAGTTACTATTCCAGGTAATGTCGGGTACTACAGCTAATTATACTAATAAGATCCCCATTGCTTTTGTTTTTTTTTTCATGCTTTAGAGATCAAGTGTTGTCCATATCAACGATATATCGATTGAGCGACCTGGACATAAGCTGCTGGTTGACATTTTATTTCAAAGGCCCAAAAGTGAAGAAGAAGTGAACTAAAGCTGAAAATATAAAAGCGCAATACAGTGATACCTGATGAAACAGGGGTGAGGTGGGTGAAATGAATCCTCACCTGGGCTGGTTGTGTGAGACACAACCACTACGTAGGCATAAAGGCTGCAGCAGATCCACGGGTGTAGCGAACTGAGCTGGAATATAATAAAGTAGAAATTGGTTCCTCTGCGCTACCCGTGTAACCAAGCAATGAATCGGATAAAATTTAAAAGGTTTATTAAACTACACGTTTCGAGGTGATCTGGTCTGTTCCTCAGGATAAAACCAAGGTTCCTCTGCTATACCCATGTAACCAAATGATGAGTTGTATGAAATTTAACAGGTTTACTTATCTACGCGTTTCGATGCGATCTGGCCTCTTCTTCAGGATAAAACCTTCTCCTGAAGAAGAGGCTAGATCACCTCGAAACGCGTTGCTAAATAAACCTGTTACATTTTATCCGACTCATTGATTAGTTACACGGGCAGCGCAGAGGAACCACTTTATACTTTTTTTATATAATTGCTCAAAATTGGCGTTGGAAGCCAGACACCAGGAATAGAGTATATAATTTATATTTCTTTTTAGCATTTTGGGCTTTTGTTATCCATGACCGTTAACCCTAGAACGCGCAACCATAGACATCTACAATAGAAAACAAGTAACCTAGCTAGGCCTGTGAGGCCCCAGGTATGCATTATAGGGTTAAAGAATATTTTCTCCCAAAATTGGCTAAACGTTAGGCAGCCCGAAGCAAATTCTTATAAATCAAACAATAGGATTGCTGGTAAGCTAGTGTCTGAGAAGCTGGTTCGAGGATGACAACCAATATGGCTGCATTTTCTGTTTTTATTTTTGTAAAATTGGCCATCAGATTGGCATATCAGATCAGAAGCATGTCCTCAAGGATATAATGGTCAAATTTCTACTATTTCTGTAATATTGTGTGTGGCAAATGTAACATATTGAGTTGAAATTCTTTGCGTCAATAGGAACCAACAAAAGGAACCTCCAGTAGTCACCAATAGTACATGGCCAATACACGAAGGTTGACCACTGAGTTCATACTTGTCCAATAGACAGTAGAAGCTATATGAGTTTAATGGAAGACCAGAAATGCGTTGTGGTTCCTTAAAACTAATTCCCCCTTCTAAATATTGGAAATTCTCCTTGAGATAAAAATAAATCAATGCATTTTAAGAAGGACGGTCTTTACCGTTCAAAGCCCACGGATGAGCAGATGTCTTATTGGCCTTCTCTTTGGTCACCCTATGTCATGGGGTATGTACAGACGAAACAGGAGCTGCTAAGCTGGCCTTCATACTCGAGACCCTGCATTGTCAGTTATCTCAGAAGTAAGCTTGATGGTAGCAAGGTCCAAGCCCCAGCGTGACCCTGACTCTTGTCCGAGCCGTGATCTTACTCTCCCCACCCTGGGAGCGGGCCAGAAACCCAGTAACAAAACCCCACAGAAAAAACGCAGACAAAGGAGAACGAAACTTCGTACACACTGCACTCAAACATAAAGGAGAGACAATATGTGTACAGGGGAATAAAGAAAAGGATAGGGAATAAACTCATAAACAGGAAAACATTCACACCACGCAGAACAGCCAAGAACTGGATAACATTGAGACCGGGATCGCTGGAGCTATGCTGAAGCTATCTTCGGCGATCTCCTACTATACTCCCCAGCATTAAATAGGAAGAGACTAGCTGTGGATCTGTGGATGGCAATCAGCAACCTGATTCTCAGAAAAGTTGCACACTGCTCCAACAAGAATTAACTCCTGCAAGTCTGGGAGCAGTGAAACAACTCAGCTGACGCCCAGCAGAGCTGAGCACTTAAAACAGACCAGGTTGCCTGTCGGAGTCTGCAATGTGAACAGAGCCTAACACCGTAGTAGTAATCCACGTGTGCAGATCCGGACAGCGCATGACACCTTAAGGAACTTTTAGGCTTCATCACCTTAGTATTAAGGGGGCTTTACACGCTGCGACATCGCTAATGCGGAGTCGTTGGGGTCACGGAATTTGTGACGCACATCCGGCCGCATTAGCGATGCCGTTGCGTGTGACACCGATAAGCGATTTTGAATCGTTGCAAAAACGTGCAAAATCGCTAATCGGCGACATGGGGGTCCATTCTTAAAAATCGTTACTGCAGCAGTAACGAAGTTGTTCCTCGTTCCTGCGGCAGCACACATCGCTCCGTGTGACACCGCAGGAACGAGGAAGCTCTCCCTGCCTCCCGGTCACAATGCGGAAGGAAGGAGGTGGGCGGGATGTTACGTCCCGCTCATCTCCGCCCCTCCGCTGCTATTGGGCGGCGGTTCAGTGACGCTTCAGTGACGTCGCTGTGACGCCGCACGGACCGCCCCCTTAGAAAGGAGGCGGTTCGCCGGTCACAGCGACGTCGCTGGACAGGTAAGTATGTGTGACGGGTCTGGGCGATGTTGTGCGGCATGGGCATCGATTTGCCCGTGTCGCACAACAGATGGGGGCGGGTACCCACACTAGCGATATCGGGACCGATATCGCAGTGTGTAAAGTAGCCTTTAGTTCCGCCGGCATAGCAGCTTCTATGGATTAGTGGCTGATAACCTAAAATCACTAAAATTCACTGAGATAAGAAGAGCACAAGAAAAGAAAGTAAAGGCTCCAGTATGAGACATTTTCGTCAGGAAGGGCATTACATCTACTATTTCAGCCCAGAAACTGGTAGAAAGTGAGAAAATTAGATCGGTAGTGCATTTCAGAAGTCAATGAAGTACATCTGCAAAAGGACTATCGATTGAAACTGATACGGCAAATAATACTGAGGAATAATGGACATTATGTGATAAAATGTTGAAAAATACCCAAATCTTGACTCATTCCTTAAAGCAAGCACTAAAATACTTGAATGCTCGGTACTCAAATTGAGCAGTTCGGATGCTTAGACGGGCTTGACACAAGTAATGAGTATAATGGAAGTCAATGGGGAACTCGAGCATTTTTCCAGAATACCCTATCAAGAGGGTTGGAAAATCACTAAAAAGTCTGGAAACAGTGCATGGGGAAACTGTCTGGACACATCTCTGACTCACAGGTTGCTGCTGGGAACTAAACAAATAAATAGTTTTTTAAAAATTACGTGGGGTCCCCCCCACTTTTGATAACCAGCCAAGGTAAAGCAGACAGCTGGGAACTGATATTATCAGGCTGGGAAGGTCCATGGGTATTTGGCCCCTCCCTGCCTAAAAATAACAGCCCACAGCCATCCCAGAATTGTTGCATCACATTAGATGTACCAATTCTGGTGCTTCCTGATTGCACTGGTGTGGTGGCAATCGGGGTAATACTTTTAGTGGATGATGTCAGCTGTGTAATGTCAGCTGGTATCAAGCCCAGGGATTAGTAATGGAGAGGTGAGTAATGTAGACTAACAAGCGTGACAGAGCACCCCCGAGTGTCAGGTAGTGCCAAGGAATCTCTCTCATTACCTGTAGGAACACAAAAAAATACATGAATATGATCTAATATAATCCCACTTTGAGGTTCATCAATAGACCTATCATCCTGAATTTTAGAGCAGCTGGTAAAACCAAAATCTGGCATGAATGACCAAATTTAGGTTCCCCATTCTGGACCCTCATTTAAAAACTAAACTAGAGACCAGCTCTACTGGGCAAGTCTTACTCTGGAAAACTCAAAGTAATACTTACAAATAACATTTCATCAATGTGAGTCGAATTTTTGGGTCCCCCCCTTCGTACAGCTTAGTGTTGAAGGACTCTATTGAGTCTCCACCACCAAAGGTTTCTACATCATCTACTGGTCTTCAGAAAAAAAAGATCAAGGTCATTAAAAGATCTTGTTATCTCTCCACAATGAAGGCCGATGTATTCAAATGCATAGAAATGTGCCAACATTAATCTAAAGTTGACCATGCACTAAGACTTCAGAAATCCAGTTTCTGAAGGACTTATAGTTCAGCGTTAGTCTATGAAGGTTGTTGATCTGGAAGGCAATACCATAACTTAGAGAAAAAATTTGCAGAAGAAAAACGGGGGTCACCGCCGAGCTTATCACCAATGCAAGTCTGAAGTATCAATCCAAGTCATTTATTGCAAGCATGTGACGCCCTGGCAAAACCAGGTTGTCACAGAGCCTGCATAAATCCACCAAAGTGCAGGCCATTCTTCTCCTTGGCACCAACACAGTCCCCACACAGATATACACCAGCCAATCGGGCCCTACTCACCCCCTCCCCAGGAAAATGTGAGGGGTCGAGGAGAGCTTGAGAAGTGACCATGCAGAGTTAAGTTTCAGTTTGAGCTGTGGCCAGTGAAGAGCTGACAGGAGGGAGTTGGAGCTCCCTGGAGAGGTTGGTAGTCGGGGTTGGAGCCATATACTACCGGACTAGGTGGCAGTGAGGGCCACCAGCACGGAGATCCGGTCACGGGGAACCTGAGGCCGACCGGGACAGGGTTGTAGCCCGCCGGTGCCGAGAGAGGGGATCTGGTCCGGAGGCCGTTCAAGCGGACTAGTCAAGACAAGAAAGAGACAGACAGAGAGTGTGGGAGAAAGGGCCCCTGGCTGTATATCTGGGTGTGGGACCCGAAGACTCCCGCCAAAGGTGACCGGCCATTGGCGATTTGGTTTACAATACAGACTGTGTGTGGTGACTGACCATCCAGATCATCAGCAGCTCATCCAGCACCACGACAATCGAACTGTGAGTTTCCTGCTCCCTGCAATCCCTCACAATACCCTGGGCCCCGGGACTACACCTCCCCTACCCGTGGAGAGGATCCACCTTGCTGCCCCGCTCCATCAGCCCCGGGCACCCACATACAAGGCAGCAGCGGTGTCACCATCCCCCACCACAACCAACGGGTGGCGTCACTGACAAAAACTAATCCTTTGTAAATAACCCCTTTTTCACTCGTGGGCGACGGATGGCTGCGCGAGCCTCGGATCCGGCTGCCACTCGAGCCACAGCCACCGCCCGGATCCGAGTGCCTCGAGCGGCCCCCCGGTTGTGATCTGTCCCCCAACCGCGACAAGAACATATACAGTTCAATGCGTTTCAGGGGTCTCTGCCCCCTTCTTCAGGACAGTATAGTAGTGACAAGGATTATCCTTGCTCTCAGGCTTCAGAAGAAGGAAGACAAAGATTGCCGAAAGAGGAGGTGCCGGTAATGGAGAATGGAGACACCCATCCGACCAGTCTGCACTGCCCCTTAAGTGAGTACTATAAAGTCATTTTTACGTTCTACACAGCGGCCTGGGCTGTTATATACAGTATTCTAGAATGCTGTATATAAGAGCCCAGTGGTGGTTGCTGCAGCTTATAGTCACCAAATCTGGTGACAGGTTCCCTTTAAAATTTATGTCCTCTACCTGTCAAAAGAGGCAATTTGCCCATCTATATTTGGGCACGAAAAACTTTCAAAATCTTACCATTGACTGAACTCAATAATATAATCCAATAAGGAAAATCGACTTGTCCCATATAATCGGTCAGTGTCCTTCAACATGAGACAGTTTTCAAAGAATGGTTTAAATTGACCATATTTCCCCATCTAAATTCATTACTGTATTGTCATGATGACTTAGTGATAGCGGGGAACCAGGGTTCCTAAGTTGTCCCTCAAGCTAGGGGACCCCATGCTATCCCTAATCTCAGGGATACTCCTGATGCTGGAGAGACCTGAGTCTCCTTCCTGGCCCTGTTCCTGACCAGTACTGATCTGAGTCCCCCTCCCCTTTCCCCCAGGGAGAGACGAGACAGGAGTGTATTGAAACCACAGAAAAAGACAGACAAGGGAAAGAAACAAAATTCTGTCACACAGCACGCACACAAAGGTAAAGACAATAAGAGGTTCAGGAGGAAAAACAAAAGCAGGAAAAAAGTACAAAACAACAAGGGTAAACTCCACAACCGCACCAAGCAATAGTTACAAGTAAAGCACAACTTTCATCAGTGAATCTGGGATACCACACCTCACAGACCAACACAGAATAAACTATAGCTGGCATGGGTAGAAGGATTCCACCAACATAAATAGGAGGGAACAGATGTGATAGGTCTCCCCACAACAAGTGATTAATGGAGCAAGCAGACTAGCAGAGAATAGCTATTGCTAGCCTGCACGGGTAGAAGGATTCCACCAACATAAAAAGGAGGGGAGGAGCTGTGATAGGTCTCCCCACAACATGTGATAAAAGGAGCAAGCAGATTAGCAGAGATTTAAGCAGGCTTTACACGCTACGATTTCGCTACAGCGATCTCATTGGGGTCACGGAATTTGTGACGCACATCCGGCCGCTGTAGTGATCTCGTTGTGTGTGACTCCTAGGAGCAATTTTGGATCGTTGCAAAAGCGTCCAAAATCGCTCCTAGTTGACATGGGGGTCCATTCTCAATTATCGCTGCTGTCGCTTGGGCGAAGTTGTTCCTCGTCCCTGTGGCAGCACACATCGCTACGTGTGACGCCGCAGGAACGAGGAACACCTCCTTACCTGCCACCGGCCACAATGCGGAAGGAAGGAGATGGGCGGGATGTTTGTTCCGCTCATCTCCGCCCCTCCGCTTTCATTGGGCGGCCGCTTAGTGACGTCGCTGTGACGCCGAACGGACCACCCCCTTAGAAAGGAGGCGGTACGCCGGTCACAGCGACGTCGCAGGGCCGGTAAGTACGTGTGACAGGGGTTCCGCGATTTTGTGCGCGACGGGCTGCGATATGCCCCTCTCGCAAAAACGATGGGGGCGGGTCTCATGCTAGCGATATCGGGACCCATATCGTAGTGTGTAAAGCCACCCTAGCCGGCCTATCAATCAGCACACAGCAGGTCAACGCCCGAGCGTGCCAGTGTTGATCACAGACACCAGAGAAACCATCGGTATACCAATTAAAAACTTAGTTTCGATAACTAAAAAAGAACTTTTTTCTCCAAAGGGATTTTATAGATGGAAAGTAAGAAAATACTTGACTTTTTTTTTTTCTTCTAGCATCGTCTGACCTTTACCAAATAGTTACTCTACCAATCGGACGCATTTTTCACTTCTGACACATTGTGAAGAGTTATAGAGCAATTCTACAACAATCTGAACACAAATCAATTGAAAAGTATACACTATGCATTTGCTTGAAGCCCTGTCCCCAGTGAAGCTGCTGTATTGATTGGTTTGATCTGCAAAGTGCAGGCGTGTTTGAAATGGTCAGCGGAGAGACATACGTGTTATTAATCCTGCGCTATTACAAGGTCAAAGGTTTTATGATTACAAGCAATGGAAGAGTCTGCAGAATTTCTTTTTTATTCACTGTATATTGCAAAAAGTTTGTAGAAAACTAGACAAAAAAATAAGAAGAACTGAACCAATTGTTAAAATTAATGACTATTGCCACTTAACCACTGTACAGCCTTATTGGACCACCTGACCAATGCAATATACCCCAAGTGGTACTGCTATAGTTTGCAGACTATAATGTACAGACTACCAACTCCTAAAAACCCACACGAGGTCTGTGACTGCTCACATCTACTCTAGGACGAAGTGTTACTTTAGGCCGCTGTCATCCGAGATGGCTCTGGGTCTCTGCAGGAAATTGTGAGCCCGGTGTGTGACAGCCCCAGAGCTCTGAAGGGCATATTAATCATGTTCTGTGACAGCTCCGGGGCTTTTTAGGTGATTATCAGCCACTTTTTTGACTCGTCTGGGACTTTAGTAAGACTTGTGAGCAGGGGTGTACATAATTATGCCCTCGATCCTCCAAAAAATAAAATATTCGGCAGGGCCACAGAAGAGCATATCTCACAACTTTGCATCCCTTACGAAAGAAATTGTCCTCCTAATGATGGCCCTTAATGTTCCCGAGCATTAAGATACCCCTTTCGTGGCTCTCATGAAGTATGATGCTAATAAAAGTGCCCTCCATTCACAGTAAGGTACCCTCACAGTGAATTCCTCCACACGCACAGTATGGTGATCCTAACACAATATGATGCCCCCACAGTGACCGCAATACAACCATACATACAATATGATGGCCCCCACACAGCCCTCCACACTGTATACTGGCCCCCACACAGTAAGAAAGCCCCTCCATACAGTATGATGAACCATACATAACCTACCACACAGTATGATGACCCTAAAGTACCCACCTCCTAACACAGTATGATGCCTGCACAGTGACTCCAATACCGCCATACATACAATATGATGGCCCCGACACAGCCCTCCATACTGGCCCCCACAACTCTCCACACAGTATTATGGCCCCTGCACAATCCTCCACACAATATGAAAGCTTCACAAAACTCTCCATACAGTATAATAGCTCCCACAACCTTCCACACAGTATGATGGCCCTATACAACCATCCACACTATAAGATGAACCCTATACAACCTTCCACACAGTATGATGACCCTACAGTACCCACCTCTGTAAAGTATGGTGACCCTAACACAGCATGATGCCCTTACAGTGACCCCAAAACAGCCATCCATACAATATGATGGCCCCCACACAACCCTCCATACTGTATACTGGCCCCCACACAGTATGATGGCCTCTACAGAACCACCCACACAGGATGATGGACCCTACACAACCTTCCACACTGTATGATGACCTTACAGTACCCACCTCCGCAAAGTATGGTGAACATAACACAGTATTATGCCCCCACAGTGACCCCAATACAGCCATCCATACAATATAATGGCCCCCACGCAGCCCTCCATACAGTATACTGGCCTCAACAACCCTTCACATAGTATTAGGCCCCTGCACAATCCTCCACACAAATTGAAGGCTCCACACAACCCTCCATACTGTATAATAGAGCCCACAATCCTCCACACAGTATGGTGGCCCCTACACAACCCCCCACACAGTATGGTGAACATCACGCAGCCTTCTAAAAACTAGGATGACCCTACAGTACCCACCTATGCAAACTATGGTGACCCTAACACATTATGATGCCCGCACAGTGACCCAAATACAGCCATAAATATTATGTGAAGGCTCCCACTAAGCCCTTCATTCAGTATACTGCCCCCCCCCAATCATTCTCACAGTATGAAGGCCCTTCACACAATCCTCCAAAAAATATGAAGGCTCCATACAGTTAAAGCCCCCCACAACCCTCCACACAGTATGATGGTCCTTACACAAGCATCCACACAGCATGATGGTCCCTTTACAACCCTACACATAGTATAATGGCCTCTACCCAAGCCTCCACACAGTGTGATGACCCCAACACAACCCTCCACACAGTATCATGGACCCTAAACAACCCTCCACACTGTGTAATGGCCCACACACAGTATAATGGCCCCCAATAGACCTACAAACAGTATAATGGACCCCACTATCACTCCAAACAATATAATGGCCCCCATATAGCCCTCTACATAGTATAATGGCCCCCACAATGTACTTATGGATTAAAAAAAATACTCACCTCTCCTTGTTCCACCCCTACTCCGGTCTCCGCATGATACCATTGGAGTATAATGGAGGAGGGAGCTGATGGCTCCCTGTTCCATTGTAACAACATTCAGGCTACAGATCAGGTTGAAAGTGCAATGA
Organism: Anomaloglossus baeobatrachus; assembly: GCF_048569485.1. Taxonomy (NCBI): domain Eukaryota; kingdom Metazoa; phylum Chordata; class Amphibia; order Anura; family Aromobatidae; genus Anomaloglossus; species Anomaloglossus baeobatrachus. The sequence goes on along the minus strand of NC_134356.1, from coordinate 40,639,373 downwards.
TGGGTCCACCTGGATCACAGACTCCATAGCGCCACGTCATCGCAGATAAGGTTGAAAGAGTGATGCCGGGCCCACAGGCCCACTGGCTCACTGGCCCCATAGCGGCCACATGGTCACAGTTAAGGTTGAAAGTGCGATTCCGGGCCCAATCGACTCATAGGGGCCGCGTAGTCTGCCGATGTTAGCGGTAACCACTGCTTGTAAGTGGTAGACCACCCTATTGTATGTATAGTAGAGCCAATCTCTATGGCTAGATTGTTGGAAAGGTTCAGGCTATGTAGACCATGGGTTGACTGCTGCTCACATCATATACTGCACACATCTTCGTGATCAGGCCTTCATCAACCATATAGATTCACCCAACCGTTGACCAAAATTTTATATTGTAAATTTGGGCTCGTCAACCAATACTTTGACATGTATGGACAAGAGATAAACAGGAGAGCTCTGGGAAACCATATTACGATTAGGAGACCTAGATTTAGTACAAAAATTAGGCTACGGTGACTTTGAGTTGTCTTCATCAATAGAAATGTTGAGCACTTTTAAAGTAGAAAACGTAATGTGACCAAGGTGGGATTCGAACCGTGGTCTCCCATGGGAAAGTCATCCGACTTTCCCATGGGAGACCACGGTTCGAATCCCACCTCAGACACATTCCGTTTTTAATTAGCAAGCCACTTTCAAAGTTGAACATGAGCTCGAAGGACTTGGATTGGGACGGTCGGTGTTGTCAACTGTATCTTACGACGACCACCGCCCCATTGACTTCTTGAGTTAAACTGGTTGACTTGTTGAGTCACTATTCACACAAAAAGGATCTTGTTTTTTGATATTTCATAACTGTTGTCTCAGACTGTCCTTAGCTCCACAAAGAAGGTAGTGGCCACCTTGGATTTCAAGGATAATTAGTGGTTCATGCGATTTGCCAAGCATAGTATGAAAAAAGAACAAAAACCCATGGTATCTTCTTCTCCTCTACTGCATGACTGAATGGGACATAAATTCACCGCAGCCTCCGAGATGTGAAGTCTATAATAGAACAAATTACTTTTCTACATGATCCCTATGGGCAAAAGGAGGACGGAAAGAGAAATATGACCTAACAAAAGGTGTGGAGGAATTTTCCCAGATTACTCGTAGAAAATTATGAGTTAGGAATTATACATTGACAGCGTCGTAGATGAATGAATTGTCAGTTTTTAATACCGAAAAGACAGTATAAAATAGAATATCATAATACGATAACAGATGACGATCCAGAGCCCCGGACTAAAGAGGGTTCCTTTTTTTAGGCTTTGTAATTTTTACCTAATTATGTAATGATTAGTTTATATAGCCAGAGTATAGGTTTTACAAAAATACTCGTGAACCCCCCGGTGTGAAGTTGGTGTAACTGTAGTGTCCATACAGTTCCGTATCTAAGAAATTCAACACTTAGGACTTTGAGGGTTGGGGGCTTAATGTTACTGCTGTACAGGAACTGCCATAACACTGTAGAGCTCACAGAGCATCTGGCTGTTTGGGAACATTACTTTGCTGCCAGGAGGAGAAGGAGCCTAATAGTTTCATATAGATGTGGATTATTTTCGAGAGATTACTTTTATCAGGCTGTAAGGATGTATCAAAGGTCAAAATTGAGTAAAAAAAAAGTCTGAAATGTATATGTGAAAGATGTGTAGTGTGACATGTAGTCTAGGTGGTCTTGCGTGGATGTGTCAAGTGACCATGTGCCATATATGTGCAGCTTCTGGGAGGCATGTGTCCAGGTTTTTGAGTGGTACATGTCCAGCTCGAGAGAGGTAAAGTATGGTTAGTTGTTGCAGCTGCACAGAAACATCCATAAAATTGTATAGCCCCGATAGCATCTGGCTATTTGTGAATATTACTTTGCTGCCAGGAGGGGAAGGAGCCTAATAGTTTCATATAGATGTGGATTCTTTTCGAGAGATTACTTTTATCAGGCTGTAAGGATGTATCAAAGGTCAAAATTGAGTGAAAAAAAAGTCTGAAATGTATATGTGAAAGATGTGTAGTGTAACAGTGTCATGGGTGATAGACAGTCATGTGGTTTTTGGCTATAGAAGGTCACAGCATCTGGCTGCGCAGAATGCTCCCTGACTTTCTATTGTTACCGCTGTCAGTATTCACTGGTATAGGTAGCTTTCCTGCTGGATTCATCTCTCCATTTTGGACCCAGCAGGACCTCACCTTCTACCCAGCTGCTGACCATCAGTATTCTCTTGGTGCTGAAATACCCCTTCCACCCTTGGACTGGTGCTCGTGATATTTTTCAGTCCATTTAAGCTCTGGTTGCAAGCAGGTGACTTGTACTCCTCTGTAGTATCGTTGCAGAAAGGTTTTGTCATGGTTTCGCCTCCCGGACCACATGGCTAGGGGGTGGAGCCTTTATCCCGGGCCTCTTTTCCGGATCGAGGAAGCTTTTTATAGTGTCAGCCCTGGTGAATCAATGTCGGCTATAAGCTTAGCGCTGCTCTGCCTGTGATTGCTGGTCCCTGTGAGTGTTGATCGTGACCCGTTCCTCCTGAGCCCTCACCCTCTGTCTTTGTCCGTTCCTCGCTCCCACCTCCATTACTACCTCTAGCTCCGGCTGTTTTTCCCCCTTACTACCTCCCCCTCTCGGTTGCTCCTCTGGTATTGACCTTGGCCTAACCCCGACCTTGCTTCTGCTCATTCCTTCGGTCTTCGTCCTCTCCGCTCTGTGTATGACCCGGCCTGCCCGACCATCCCTCGCACACCTCGCAGCATCTGCTTTCCGGCTCGTGCAGAGAGTTACTGCACCAAGCACACACGGTGTGTCTACCTCCTCACTGACTCGGCACTGTTTAGCTTCTGCCCTGCAGGGCTCCAGCTTACTCTAGTGGCAGCCTAACAGGTTTGATGAAGTTCTACCTGTGTCATCTGTGGATAAGTAGTTCATGCTTTTTCCCCCTGTGTGTCCCCCTTGTGTCTTCTATAGTTGTTTAGTGGGTTTTAACGAAGAGCTCATCCCATTCATTCCCTATTTCGGGTCAAGCACCAGGGATACCTAGGGTCAGTTATCCGGCTCGGCGCATAGGTGCGGAACCTATCTAGGGTGGTGAGGGACCCCAAGGACCAACGATAGGTTTGGTCAGGGGTCACCATTTTCCTTTTCCCGAGACACAGGGGTTCCCTTCCATTTCGCCGTTTGCTTGGTACTGCCAAATACCTAGCATGACAGACAGGCAGTATAGGTGGTGCTTTATTGGATGTGCTAAGTATTAGTGATACGTTTGACCAACTTGTCAGCATGTGCCACACGTGTGCAGCTTCTGGGAGGCATGTGTCCAGTGTTTGAGTGTTACATGCCCAGCTCGAGAGAGGTATGTGTGTCGCCCAGGGATAGGGGGTACTCAGATCCGGGCCAAGGGGTCACTTCTGTAGGTATCACGGTGGCGTGAGCCGGTCTGTGATCCCAGGCTCCACAACAAAAAGAGATTATGTAAGGGAAATTTGTAAGTTTATGATCCGTGACGCCACCCGTGGTGTGCGGTGAGGTAATGGAATACCGCCGCTGCCGGTCAGAGGATCCTGGTGATGGTGGTGGGCAGCAAGATGGTGATTTTCCGTCCACGGGTAGGTTGTTAATGTCCCGGGACCCCGGTGTAATGCATTGAGTGACGGGTGCGGTCCACGGCTTGGACCAGGTGTTGCAGGAGTACTCACGATATAAGGCAATAACTGACACGAGTCCAGGAATTAACCAAGTTGCTGGTAACTGGTGCCCTCGGATGCTGTGAGGACGGGTCCCACACCCGTGTGTGTAATACAGGTGCTTTTCTCCTGCCTGATGTCTGTGTCTGCTCCATGCACTGGTCCCGATCGGGTCCCGACAGTCGGCACCGGCGGGCCACTATCCTGCCCCGGTCCACCTCGGGTCCCCCGCAAGCGGCTGGCCTTTTCCTGTGGCCCTCACTGCCACTCTCCCAAGCTGCACACAGGAGCTCCTTTCAGACTCCTCTCCTCCTGAAAACTGGAAATTCCCTATATAGTTCCCTCCCAGACACTTCAGACCTCTGTGCTCCGCCCACTGGTGTTGTGTGTCACTGTGTTGGAAACTCCCCAAGGGAGAGTGAGATCTGCACCAAAAAGATAGATGCAGACCTCTGTGACACCCTGGTTTTGCCAGAGCGGCACATATGTGTCAAATATGTAAGTGCTATTTGTCCAGCTCATAAGTGGCATGTGTCTAATGTATAAATAGTATGGAACCAACTCACAAGAAGAACGTGTCTGTAGTGTACAAGGAATATGTCTGGCGTATAAGTGGTTTGTGTACAGCTATTGAGAAATGTGTGAGGTGTATGTGTCCAGCTCATTGGAGGTATATGCCCAGCATGTTAGTGGTTTGTCTACAACTCATTAGAGGCATATGTTTGGTGTTCACGTGGTATGTGTCCAGCTTGTAAGAGGCATGTGTCTGGTGTGTTAGTGACACTTGAGTGTTGCCATGTTTAAGCCCATTATAAGCGGGATGTATAGGCAATTGTCCAGCATGTGAGTTGGCCATGATAAGGGTCCACCCTTCATCCCCGGGGTCTTTTGATCTCATTATTCAGTCTTTGATTGGCTTCCATCTTGGCTTATATTTTATCAAAGAAGGGTTTTTTGATCTTTGTCCACCAAGTGTTATCGACTTGGAAATCAGCCAAGTACTGTTTTTGCATGAAGTCCTTATAGGAGTCATTCTAAAGGGTACTTTACACGCTGCGATATCGGCATCGATATCGCTAGCGTGGGTACCCGCCCCCGTCGGTTGTGCGACACGAGCAAATCACTCCCCGTGGCGCACAACATCGCTTACACCCTTCACACGTACTTACCTTCCCTGCAACGTCGCTCTGGCCTGTGAACCGCCTCCTTTCTAAGGGGGGGCGGTTTGTGCGGCGTCACAGTGACATCACACGGCAGCCGTCCAATAGCAGAGGAGGGTCGGAGATGAGCGGCCGGAACATCCCGCCCACCTCCTTCCTTCCTCATTGCCGGTGGACGCAGGTAAGGAGATGTTCATCGCTCCTTCGGTGTCACACATAGCGATGTGTGGTGCCGCAGGAACGACGAACTACATCGTACCTGCAGCAGCAATGATACTAAGGAAAGGAGCGACGTGTCAACGATAAACAATTTTTTACGCTTTTGCGATCGTTGATCGTCGCTCCTAGGTTTTACACGCTGCGATGTCGCTAACGGCGCCGGATGTGCGTCACCAACGACGTGACCCCGATGATATATCGCTAGCAATGTCGCAACGTGTAAAGCCCCATTTATGGTCCACCACCCAAGTTTCCTGAGTCTTTTCACGCACTCCATTGAGAACTGATATCAAGCAAAGCCAATATGTCACCTAATATGCCGTATGTAGAGGGTCTTCTCCATGTATACAGTATATTCCACCTAAAACACCCAGAAACTCCTCCACCAATGTATAATTCATTCACGCATAGGGGTAGAATATATTGACATGTTGCCTGACGTGAGACATCACTTGACATGAGACGTTAATCAGGGCCGGAGGGTGGTACAGATTGATGCTTGCTCTTCTGAGCATTAGCCTTTTATCACTTTAAAGAATAGTTTGCTCTTCAATACCTGACCTTGGGTAATTGTCTCCAAATACCAGACTCCCACACGCCACATCCACAGAGATCAACAGGTTCAGTACAAGGCATCATCTCTAATATAGCAGCCTCCATATCTGATATCTCCTATGTCAGAGCTCGCCTAGTACAAGGCTTATCGATAGAACCAGACTTTTTATAGTCATGGCTGAAAGTGTTAGCACTAGAGTTGAGCGGATCGGCTATAATCCGGGTCTGACGGATCCGGATCGGGTTGCCGCCGAAGTCCGGATACGATCCGGAATCCGTGGCTATGTAAATGAATGGAGAGAGAGAGAGAGAAAAAGAGAGAGAGAGAAAAAAAAAAACAAAAAAAAACGGATCCAGATCGTGCACCCCGGATCCCGGGTACTGGTTGGACTCGGATCGGAACCTCGAACCGTGCGGATCCGGATTTTCCAGATCCGGATCCGCTCAACACTAGTTAGCACCCTTGAAGTTATTCCAGAAAATGAAGTACTTCTCCCAGAAAATGATTCCAGTTACACACATTTTGTTATACATGTGTTTATTTGCTTTGTGTGTATTGGAACAACACAAAAAAAACTGAGAAAAAAAGGCAAATTGGAGATAATTTCACAGAAAACTCCAAAAATGGTCCGAACAAAATTGTTGGCCCCCTCAACTTATTTTGTTGCACGTCCTTTGGAATAAATATCTGCACTCATTCGCTTCCTATAACCGTCCACAGCTTCTTCCTCCTCTCACCTGGAATTTCGGACTCTTCTTTATAAATGTCTCCAGGTCTCTCATATCTGAAGGCGTCTTCTCTTCTCCCAACAGCAATTTTAAGATCTCTCCACAGGTGTCAAAGGGATTTAGATCCGGACTCATTGCTGACACCTCAGAACTCTCCAGTGCTTTGTTTCCATCCATTTCTGGGGGCTTCCTGAAGTATGTTTGGGGTCATTGTCCTGCTGGAAGACGCATGACTTTTGCGCAAACCCAGCTTTCTGACACTGGGCACTACATAGCTATCCAAAATCTTTTGACAATGTTCAGATTTCATGAACACAGTTAAGACACCCAGGGCCAGAGGCAGTAAAACAACCAAAAACATATTTGAGCCTCCACCATATTTTACTGTAGGTACTGTGATATTTCCTTTGTACACCTGCTGGAAGACCCCTGACCTAGGAAACAAACCCAGCTTTCTGACACTGGGCACTAGATTGCCACTTAAAATCTTTTGATAATCTTCATATTTCATGATGCCTTGCACACAGTCAAGACACCCAGGGCCAGAGGCAGAAAAACAACCCAAAAACATCTTTAAGCTTCCACCATATTTTACTGTAGGTACTATGATATTTTCTTTGTACACCTCCTGGAAGACCCCTGACCTAGGAAACAAACCCAGCTTTCTGACACTGGGCACTCGATTGCCACCTAAAATCTTTTGATAATCTTCAAATTTCACGATGCCTTGCACACAGTCAAGACACTCAGTGCCAGAGGCAGCAAGACAACCCAAAACGTCTTTAAGCTTCCATCATATTTAACTGTAGTTATTGTGTTCTTTTCTTTGTAGACTTCAATTCATTTCCAGGGAGAACAGAAGGAAGGTCCAGCAATGACATCGAGGATGTCTTTGCTGGACCTTCCTTCCGTTCTCCTTGTGATTTGGTCTCTCTTATTTGTCTCTGCACCATCCAAATATATTGGCTATCCGTAGAACATGGTAAACTGGATTTAAAACCTTTTGTTTTTTCTTTTGTACTCAATCTATTTTCAGTATACAGTAGAATGATGTGCTTTACCTAATGATGAGCGATCGTGCTCGCCACTGCTTGATACTCGATCGAACATCAGGATACTTGACGGTGCTCGGCCGACTATTGCGGGTGCTCAGATGTGTCACATCGAACACAAATCGCAGGCTCGCTTCACTGAATGATGTGAGCTAGCACTCCAGTGAGAGTCACTTACAGCACACTCACTCATAATTAGTGCCAATAAGTTTGTATGCTCCATTTTGGGGATTTTATGTTAAATTATGCCCACTTTGCCTTTTTTCTCTCTGTTCCTGTGTGTTGTTTCAATACATACGAGGGAAATAAACATGTGCATAACAAAACATGAGTAATTACAATAATTTTCTGGGAGAAATACTTAATTTTCTGGAACAATGAAAGGGTGCCAACACTTTTGGTCATGACTGTATTAATTGCAATAATTTTCTGGAATGATTTAAGAGTGCCAAAACTTTCGTCCATGACTGTATATAGAAGCTGCTTAAAAAACCCCCCAACTTTTAATGATCAGTGCTTGGACCTCTAGCAATCAGCCATACTTGATGAGGAGTTCAAAATCATGAATTTCATTTCACCACAGCACCCCTGCAGGAGAAATGAAGCATTGACATGCTAGGTCCTCCAAAGCATGCTCTCCATAGCTGCTAATAGATGAGAGCTCACCTTTGATTAACTCCCACACTCCAAAGACATACTGATAGGGACTTTAGATTGTGAGCCCTAATGGGTACATTGTTGCCCAATGTATGTAAAGTGCTGTGGAATTAATGGCGTTATATAAATTAATAAATACTATTATTATTCTTCCATTGTTATGTTGCTTCCTTCCTGCTCTTATTTTCCTCCTTTGTTCTTATTCTCTTATACCTCTGTGTGAGCGTGCTGTGAGATAGATAAACAAGGGAAACAAAACTATTTCTGTGGGCTTAATCACACTCCTGTCACAGCCCTCCCCAGGGATTGAGGGTATAAGATCAGGACTGGTCAGGAGTAGGGCCAGGAAGGCGGCTCAGACATCCTCACCTTCAGAGGTAACTCTGAGATCAGGGTCCCTTGTATGTCTATTTCTGTAGACTTAAGCACACGTCTGTCCCAGCCATCACCTGGGGTTGGGGGAAGGGGTTATAAGATCAGGGATAGTAAGGAACAGGCCAGGAAGACGGCTTAGACATTCTCACCTTCAGAGGTAATTTTGAGATCAGAATCAATTGTTTGACTATTTATGAGGCCTTAATCACACTGGCCCTCCCCAGAGGTTGGGGGTATAAGATCAGGGCTGGTCAGGAGCATGGCAAGGCAGATGGCTCGGACTTCCTCACCTTCAGAGGTAACTTTGAGATCAGGATCTCTTGTTTGTCTATTTCTGTGGTCTTAATCACATTCCTGTCCCAGCCCTCCCCAGGGGTTGGGGGTATAAGATCAGGGCTGGTCAGGAGCAGGGCCAGGAAGACGGCTCAGACATACTCACCTTCAGAGGTAATTTTGAGATCAGGATCAATTGTTTGACTATTAATGAGGCCTTAATCACGCTCTTGTCCTGGCCCTCACCAGGGGTTGGGGGTATAAGATCAGGGCTGGTCAGGAGCATGGCAAGGCAGGTGGCACGGACTTCCTCACCTTCAGAGGTAACTTTGAGATCAGGGTCCCTTGTTTGTCTATTTCTGGGGTCTTAATCACATTCCTGTCCCAGCCCTCCCCAGGGGTTGGGGGTATAAGATCAGGGCTAGGAAGGCGGCTCAGACATCCTCACCTTCAGAGGTAACTCTGAGTTCAGGGATAGCTATGGTCCCCCAGGCTAAGAGCCAGTACCCTGCTTTCTCCGTAATCACCATGACAGTATATTAGACTCCATGACCAATAGAGTGGATTTGTTTTTTTCCCTATTCCATGATATATCCAAAAAAATATACTGTATATATATTTTTCTTATTTCTAAAAGGCTAAATGAGAGTGCCGGTACTAAAACTGGGTTAGACTGACAACCCTAGTGAAATGCTCCCCCAGAAATGAGTAATCTCCTGCAGGTGCTCTTTAATTTTGGAAACGCGTCGTGTCCGACAATAACTTTTTTCATATGTATAAAGTCTGCCATCATTACTCACTCTTAGTCTCTCTTTGTGTCCATTAGGAGCAGTTATTAGGAAGATCGAAGAATGTCTGCATTCCTGGTGCAGACTGAAAAACTATAGCATTAAGTGAAAAATAACACGAATCCCCAGCTTCATCCACCGGCAGTAGAGAAAATATGAATTTGTTATATACATTAAATTTGTCATTTGTCCTGATGAAGGTGTTCGCACAGTCTACAAATGTAATGTGTATGGTAATTTGATATCTTCTTCCCTGCAAGACGGATTAGAGGGAGATTTGTGCTCTCTTAGGCCATAATTTATGTTTACTTGGGCTCCTAAAGTAAGATCCTGAAGGGGGGAAATACTAAAATACAGTTGTAAAGATTTCTTCCAGGTGATGTTAAGATTTTTATTCCGAAATTGTACTGACTGTAAAGATTTAGATGAATTCCGGAATACATTGGATCCGTGACGCCTGCGGGACTGCGGGCAAAACACCATGGATCAGAGGATCAGAGATTGCCTCCAAGGACTGTAATTGTTTCTCTTGTCTGAACAGTCCCCGATGGAGTAATTAGCTTTGATGTAATTAGTGCCGGTGTAGGGGTCTTGATGAAGTACAGGACCTATCTGATGAAGCTTGCTATATAGGGTTCTTCACCTTTTATAACCCTAAAGTGTTTTTCCTAATAACAATACTCCTCTTTTATTAGTCCTGGTCTTAAAGGGGACTTGTCACATGTCAGAAATATCTATTTTTTTAACCCTGTGTAAATGCTGCTGTTCTCCTGAATCCGGCGATGTTTTTCTTTTGTTCCTGCGACTCTCCGTTCCTGAGATATGGCCTTCTCTTCCCTGTCCATAAATCTAGTCTTTAAAGTGTAACGCCTGCCTGGATCCACAGGCTGAGATGGGCTGTAATGGGGAGGCTAGAGGGAAGCCACTCACCAAGCAGGACCCCCAGAACCCTGAAACTCTTTAACACCTATACAGGGATTTGGAATTACACAGGGCCCCGGTGATCACTGCCTGTGGAAGGCTGCAGTCTGATGAGAGTAGTCATCAGGCAGGGTCAAACCAGGAATTGCGGAACAGGGACAGAATCGGCAGACAAGGACGTAATCAGAAAATGTAGCAGAGGTCAAATCCGGATCGGGTAGCAAGGTCCAAAAACAGCAGGCAGGAGGGTAGTCAGAAAACATGCAGAAGTCAGCACACAGGAATCACTAAACAGAATAGGGCGGACAAGGAGCCAGGAAATCAGAACTATCTCTGGCAGTGGTCACATGAAAGAAGGGGGAATAAGAAGGGTGTGGTGTCTTCCCATTGGCTGTAGCTGAACGCTGGTAACTTCAGCTGGAAGACACCCACCACCCACAGTCAGCCAGCGGTACTGCAGATCCCAAGGAAACCCAGCCCAGTGGATGATCGGCGCCTGCGCCCACCAACGCCGCTGGCATCGACTCCTCTCCCATCACCAGCACCATCCACGGCAGGAACACGGCGTCGCATGGCAATCGGAGCAGAAGTCGCTGGAGAAGACTCCGGTGGTGACGTAACAAAGCCAATTGGGAGTGGTTCATAGGAAGAGGAGAACCATGCCCACTTGATTAACAAGAGTAGATTTATAGACAGGGAAGAGGGGGCCATATCTCAGGAACGGAGAGGCGTAGGAACAAAAGAAAAACATCGCCGGATTCAGGAGAATAGGGGCATTTACAACAGGTTAAAAAAATACATATTTATGGGGAGTAACAGGTCCTCTTCAAAGGGAGATTCAGATATAATAAATAAAAGGGGTTGTTTCACAATGGACACATAGGATATGCAATTAGTATCTGATCAATCACTAGAACAGGGGTCTTGAACCTACATTCCTCCCCCTGTGCTGTACCTGGCTGTTTTTTATCATCCCCATAGATACTTTAAAGAGCATATTCATGTGACCAATGCTCTATATAAACTCATCACGGAGGTAGCATAGTTGAGACTCTCGTTATAGTGATCGGAATATTATCACTTTTCCTCTCCAGTTAGGGTTCCCTTCAATAGCTGTTGGCTATTTCCCCCAAATCCTTCCCGATGCACATGCCTGCTCAGTTTGGCTGAGCATGCATGCATTTCTAGAAGTGAGAGAGACAAATAAAAGTATAAGGAGTAGAGATGAGTGAACCCATGGAGTTGTGGTTCAGCGGGGTCATCCGGACTTTAGATGAAGTTTGGTTTGGGACCCGGACTTGACTTGAACCCCAATAAAAGTCACGTCTCCGCCCACATGCAGCCAGCCATAAACAGATCACTTCCAAGGAAGGGTGGGTGGGATTTTTCAGTTTTTCTGGGGGGTGCACACTACAGCCAATCACACTGTTGTTACCCCCAGTATCAGATGTTCTGTAAGCGGCTCGCACTGGGCTGAGCACTGAGCGTACCCGAGCAAAGCGATGCTTGCGTGAGTGGTTTGCATAAGTAAAGCATCCAAACTCCAACCCAAACTCTGTTTTCTTAAAAAAGTTTGTGTTTGTGTTTGGTACGCCGGGTTCGGTTTTGGGTTCGCTCATCGCTGAAACGGGCCTTGAAATTCATCACAATTCTTCTACAGAACAATCTCATTTGTTGAGGGACAGTCAGGATACCCCAATACACAGAAGATAGTTGACCGATCCCCCAGTGGTGTAACTCGAAGCTTGTGAGCCCCAATGCAAAATCTCTGACAGAGCCCCCAATTCTCATGGGTCTTAAATATTAAAGGGAACCTATCAGGTCC
>NC_134356.1:40603028-40626923 GCF_048569485.1 Anomaloglossus baeobatrachus | reverse complement strand
ATCTGTAGGACCCAAGAACTCTGTGCAATTTACAAATATCGCATTGATGAGAACCATTAAATACTTATAGGAAAATGGAAAACTGTCAGGTTTCTCTCCAAATTACATGCTGGGGTCAGTTTATTGTACGGTGATACTTTTAACAGAAGTACATTGTCCAAAACAGACAACCCATCTTTATAGCTTCTATTGGGTTGTCACAAGTGTTGCAGGACCCTTGTCTGGCATTCAAATTCAGAAACCGGACCACGGCAGTCCTGAATTCCTAAGCTGGCCACTCAAATGTCGTCCTCCTTGGTGCCTCTTAAGCCCCAGGAACACCATGACATTGTGGAGTGATGCACGTCATGACGTAGCGTGGGCAAAGTAATTACAAGAGGTGCCCACGATACCGAAATTTGACTTTGCACTGCCTTGATTGGGCTGTACATGTCATGGGTGGGACCTCTGGGGGGATCTCTGGTTAGTCCGGGACCAGAAGGCTCACAGCGCCTTATTGTGCGCAGGTCTGAAGCTTGTGTATTTGCTTTTCCTTTGATGCTGTAGGGGTGAAGGACTCTTTTCTATCTGGCTATCCTTTGGAGCCTTAATCTGAGGTGTAGCTCTCTGTGACCACTCTCTTTCACTATAAATAGTCACGAGTCTTAACATCTGATGCCGGTTAAAGAATATTGTCATTCTTAGGCTGACCACTTTGCAAGGAGCCAATCTCTGGAAGAAGCTGAAGATTCTGTCAGGGAAGGTGTCAAGAAGGTGTGCAATGGGTGCCCAGGAAAGACAGGGTAACCTATGGAGACCCTAAAAGCTGTGGTCCATGAGCTCACCCTCATACCTGGAGGTACCCTTGAAGGTAAGGAGGTCCGGGCCTCCACCCTGGCCTTGACTCCTGTCCTGACCCTGATGACAATCCCCCCAACACCCCACCACCCAGGGGACAGGCCAGGTAGAACAAAAACAAAACAACTAGTAACAAACCGCAGCAGATAGCAACAGTATCAACAACCAAGTCCTCTCTGCTCCCAGGCTAGCTCCTAACTAAATAGAATAACCAGCACCAAGTCCAGGAAGCAGGGGGCTTAAATACTGGCTGGAAGATGATTAACTGCTGCCAGCTAAGCAAGTCTGCTGCTGCACCAGAGAAATAATTAACCCTTAATGTGCTCTAAGAGAAAACAACATTTAAAGTGCATGGTCCCGGATGAGCCTGTCCCTGTACACTTGACAGTTTTGTGACAATTGCAGCTGTGGTGTTAGCTGCATAGGAGTTGCTTGGAGTGTTTTTCTTCTTGAGCCAAGTTCCCCCTGTTTGTCTCTCTACCCGTGTGTTGTTTTATTGCAGTGGTGAGACTAGTTTTCTCACCGCCTTCTCACTAGCCAGGGTGAGTTCAGGGAAAGCGAGGGATTAGGCACATAATTGGCGATGAGAGGAAAGACTCATATGGGGATGTTAGGGAGTGAAGGGATGAACCTCAAATGAGTGAACTAGGTGACCCTGCTCCCTTTTCCCTAGCACCAGGGCCCACCATTGTATAGTGTTCCCGGTGTACCCTGTTTGTTGCGGCACTCGCCAGGGGTTCCCTTATTCCTGGCGGAATCCCAGTAGTCACTGGATGATAGTACAGACTTGGATGGCAGACATTTGCATAAAAAAGGGTGTAATAATTCAGGAACTAGAAAAGACAGGTGACCACCCATGGGGGAGGTTTCATGGCCTTCATACTAGTCATCACCAAGCTTTCCAAGAAACTGAGATAAGGAACAGCTGCACAAATTGTTTGACCGTACCTTTAAGAGCCAAGTGTTTTTGCCTTTTATATTTTCCTTTATTATTTAATGAAACCCACATCAGCCTGTTTTTATTTCTTTAACATCGAAAAAGGCGATTGCTTTTCCGATGCTTCCCCCACCTCGAAACTAAAAACCTATGCATTATTCTTAAACATCTTGTGAATATTAAAACATTGTAGGCCTCTGCTATCCCGGAGTTCGTGGGTCACACGTGTTTGTGTTCCTTAATGAGATGACACTTGAGTCATTAGGACAGGAAGAGAAGGAAAAACAGCTCCAATTTATAAAGTGTCGTAAACTAGGAGCATTCAGGATGCAAGATCTCACCATTAACTCCCGGGCCCGAAACAGGTCACAGTCTGTGCACATGCAGATAAAGACAAAATAACAAATGGCCTGAGATTTGGAGCCCGGATAATGTTCAGCTGTTACTATTCCTGCAATGTCATCTGTGGGAAACATGTGCAACTGTGTTTTTTCATGCACTGCCGGTAAAGCACTGGTCGTCAACCGGTATCTCACCAACTGATGAAAAACTAAAGCTTCTAGGAAGGTATAATAGATGTGTTCTTCTTTACCTTTCCTCCTGGATGTACATTTCCCCACCATAACTGTTGTGAGAGGACCATCTTTGGAACAAAAAATAATTTTTCGAGAGTATTGGGGTTTAGAGAAGTTTTTCTCTACTTTTACATTGATGGTCTATCCTTAGGATAGGTCATCGATGTTTAATCGGCCAGGGTCCAACATACTGTTCAAGAGGAACCTCAAGACCCACCTCTTCCAACAAGCCTACAACCTACAATAGCCCTCAGTACAGTAGACCACTGCGCAACCAGCTCTGTCCTCACCTATTGTACTGTGTCGCCCTGGACAAGCCAGGGGACACAGGTAACAACACACACACACCCCCACCCCCAGCAGTTCACAGCAGACATCCCCAAAGTGACCTGCTTTCTGCCTCGGGCTCAGACTGACACACCAGGTGGGCGGAGTCAGGAGATGGAGACGCCCACCCAGGAGTGAGCTGGCCTGAGGCAGGAAACAAGCCCAGTCAAGTCCTAGGAGAGGAAGAGTGAAGGTCTGCAGAGAGGCAGACGGAGCCAGGGGCCTAGGTTGGAGCCTAGGGCCTCGTAGAGAGAGTCCGGCAGACGCTAGGTGCCGTCTGCAGGGAGCCGGGGAGACAGCTGGTGGAACCGCAGGTAGCCGGGGCTGGGCAGTGGCCCCCCGGTACAGAGTCGGGGAGCCAGCTGGAAGCCGGAGTGCAGGAGAAGGGTGCACGGAAGTAGAAGAAAGGACTTACACCACCAAACTGGGTCAGGGGAGAAACAACAACCGCAGCCGTCTGAGGGTACCCGTCCATCCAGCCGAGTGTTTTACTAAGAACTGTGTCAGTGTCTCAGGCTGAGTGAGTACCACAGTGCCGCAAGGCACAGCGCTGCCCCCGCGTCCCTGCGCCCACCGGGCCCTGCACCTTTCCACACCATCACTGGGCCCCGGGATCACCAACCCCTACCCACGGAGGGGCAACACAACACCTGGCTGCTCTGCATCACCACTCCCGGGCTCCCCATATTGAGCAGCGGTGGTGCTACAAATCACCACAACCGTGGGTGGCGTCACGGACAATAAACAATCCCCACACCCAACCCCCCCTTTCACTCACGGGCGAGGAGCGCCGCTAGAGTCCCCGGGATCCGGCTCATCGCTCGAGCCACCGAGCAGCAGCAGCAGCAGGCCGCAGCAGCCGGACCCGAGCAGCAGTGGGAGAGCGCGGCGTCCCCTCCTCCGCCCGCGACAGTACCATCACCCATTCCCTGTAGACTGTGAGCCCTCGCGGGCAGGGTCCTCTCTCCTCCTATACCAGTCTGTCTTGTACTGTTAATGATTGTTGTACGTATACCCTCTTTCACTTGTAAAGCGCCATGGAATAAATGGCGCTATAATAATAAATAATAATAATAATACTGTAAATCCGCTGACCAAGTGTTCTTGGAGCCAGAGATGCTCATTAAAGAAGACATAAGGAGGACTCACGGGGAAATGCATGAACTACTTATCCACAGATGACGCAGGTAGAAGTTCAGCAAAGTTATAGCAATGATACCACAGAGGAGTACAAGTCACCTGCTTCCAACCAGAGCTCAATTAACCCCTTCACGACCATGGACGGATCTTTCCGTCATGGATCGTGTCCCGGTAAGCCCCGCCCCCTGCCGCGGGCAGGCGGCATGGATCGGCACGCATATCAGCTGTTTTCAACAGCTGACATGTGTGCCTACATGTTCCGAGTGGAATCGCATTCCACCCGGAACATTAACCCCTTAGATCTCGCTGCCAAAGTCTGGCAGCGAGATCTATATGCGCGCGGCCATGTTTTTTACTTACCGCCGCCCCCACCGTTCGGTGGTTGCCATCGTAGCACAGGGTCATGTGATGACGCCTGATGCTATGAAGTTTAACTTTCATTCTTCCTCGGCACGGAGCAGAGGAAAAAAGAAAGTGACTATTTCTGCTGTTTACAGCAGTATAGCTGTGATCAGCAGATAGATAAGAGCGATCGGATTGCTTATCGCTATAGCCCCCTAGGGGGACTAGTAAAATAAAATAAAAAAAGTAAAAAAAAAGTTTTAAAAAATTAAAAAAAAAAAACAAAAAACCTAAAAGTTCAAATCACCCCCCTTTCCCCCCATGGAAAATTAAAGGGTTAAAAAATAAATAAATATACACATATTTGGTATCGCCGCGTTCAGAAATGCCCGATCTATCAAAATATAAAATCAATTAATCTGATTGGTAAACGGCGTAGCGGCAAAAAAATTCCAACCGCCAAAATTACGTTTTTTGGTCGCCGCAAGTTTTACGCAAAATGCAATAACAGGCGATCAAAACGTAGCATCTGCGCAAAATGCTACCATTAGAAACATCAGCTCGAGACGCAAAAAATAAGCCGTCACTGAGCCATAGATCCTAAAAAATAAGAACGCTACGTGTTTCGGAAAATGGTGCAAAACGTGCGCCACTTTTATTGGACAAACTTGTGAATTTTTTTTAACCCCTTAGATACAAGTAAATCTATACATGTTTGGTGTCTACAAACTCGCACTGACCTCAGGCATCATACCCACACATCAGTTTTACCATATAGTGAACAACGTGAATAAAAGATCCCATAAAAGATCCCAAAAACTATTGTGTCATCACACTTTTTTGCAATTTTTCCACACTTGGAATTTTTTTGCTGCTTTCCAGTACACCATATGGTAAAACTTATGGTTTAATTTAAAAGTACAACTTGTCCCGCAAAAAACAAGCCCTCATATGGCAAGATTGACGGAAAAATAAAAAAGTTACGGAAGAAGGGGAGCAAAAAACAAAAACGCAAAAACGGAAAGTGCCCCGGGGCTGAAGGGGTTAACTAAATAATACCACCAGCACCAGTCTAGGGAAGATGGGAGTATTTAAGCACAAGGAGAATACTCATAATCATAATCATCAGTTTGGTGGAAGATGCGCTCCCCTGGGACCTAAAGGGGAATAGATGAAAATCCAGAAGGAAAGCTACTTAATACAATGAATACTAACAGCAGGAACAAAAGCAGAAAGTGAGTGAGCATTGCCAAACGCTGTGACATTCTATTGCCAGAAACCACATCACTGTCTGTCACCTATGACACACACGTGACAATCCTCCACCCATTCAATTCAATATGAGGTGGATATGCAGTAACCGGACACAATCGCTATCAGAATTCGGAGTAGCTCCAGAACTGAGGATTTCCGGCTACCTCCTGCAACTGTTGGCACCGAAAAGAGTTGATCGGTGGGGGGTGCAGGGTGTCGGACCTCAGCCAATGAAACATTGATGACCTATCCTAAGGGGCACTTTGCACACTACGACATCGCAGATGCGATGTCGGTGGGGTCAAATTGAAAGTGGCGCACATCCGGCGTCGCAGGCGATATCGTAGTGTGTAAATCCTTTATGATACGATTAATGAGCGCAAAAGCGTCGTAATCGTATCATTGGTGTAGCGTCGGTCATTTCCATGAATTGGGAAGGACCGATGTTACGATGTTGTTCCTCGTTCCTGCGGCAGCGCACATCGCTGTGTGCGAAGCCGCAGGAGCGAGGAACATCTCCTACCTGCGTCCTGCAGCTTACACCGGCTATGCGGAAGGAAGGAGGTGGGCGGGATGTTTACGTCCCGCTCATCTCCGCCCCTCCGCTTCTATTGTCAGCCTGTGACGTCGCTATGACGCCGCACGACCCGCCCCCTTAATAAGGAGGCGGTTCGCCGGCCAGAGCGACGTCGCAGGGCAGGTGAGTGCATGTGAAGCTGCCGTAGCGATAATGTTCGCACGGCAGCTATCACCATGATATCGCAGCTGCGATGGGGGCGGGGACTATCGTGCACGGCATCGCAGCATCGGCTTGCGATGTCGTAGTGTGCAAAGTGCCCCTAAGGATAGGTCATCAATGTAAAAGTAGTAGATAACCGCTTCAACTCTTTAACAAAAAATACGCCCTACATTGCATGCGGGTAAATGGAGCCAGTATGATAAGCCTGAACTAACAGAAGTGACTAGAGCTAGATATGATCGCTGTGGTTTAACTATTTAGAGCAGACCTGGGAAAGCCTGGCTCAGGGCGTCCTTGCTGGCCGGTCACTGATGAGGGGAATCTGACCTGTTGTCCGGAGCTCCAGACTGCGGGAGGCGTGTGGTCAGATTGCCCTCATCAGTGCCCGGGCAAATGCCGGGGCCCTGGAGAGCCGGGGGGGCTCACTCGGCCTCGTCAGTTCTGGTGACCCTTGGCCGGGGGGCCCCACTCGCCTTAGTTCTGCTGTCCCCGGGCCCAGTTCCGGGGACCGCAGTCCTCGGCAGGAATCTGCGGCGCCGTCCCTTTAAGGAGCAAAGACTTCCTGGTTGAACTTCATCTGTGGGCGGAGCTACCGGCCGGCGTCCTGCTCATCCCACAGATGAGAGTTGCAGTGCCAGCCAGCGACCCCCAGCACAGTGCTTCTTTCCGGCTCTGTGTGGGCCCCCTCTCCACCGTGACCTGAGCGGTATGTGCCCTCCCCACCCCCCGATTTATGGGCCCTGGTGAGCTGTATGGGCTCTTCTCCCCCCCTAGGTGTATTCCCTGCAAACCCCCCAAATCCCCCCCCCACCTCCCCGGTGCCGTATGTGCTGGGCCCCACAGCTGCGTGTGTGTCTGTCTGTATGTATATATGTAGCAGAGCTATGTGTGTATGTAGCAGAGCAATGTGTATGTATGTATGTAGCAGAGCTATGTGTGTCTGTATGTAGCAGAGCTATGTGTGTCTGTATGTAGCAGTGCTATGTGTGTATGTAGCAGTGCTATGTGTGTATGTATGTAGCAGAGCTATGTGTGTCTGTATGTAGCAGAGCTATGTGTGTATGTATGTAGCAGAGCTATGTGTGTCTGTATGTAGCAGTGCTATGTGTGTATGTATGTAGCAGAGCTATGTGTGTCTGTATGTAGCAGAGCTGTGTGTGTCTGTATGTAGCAGAGCTATGTGTGTCTGTATGTAGCAGAGCTATGTATGTAGCAGAGCTATGTCTCTGTATGTAGCAGAGCTATGTGTGTCTGTATGTAGCAGAGCTATGTATGTAGCAGAGCTATGTCTCTGTATGTAGCAGAGCTATGTGTGTCTGTATGTAGCAGAGCTATGTGTGTATGTATGTAGCAGAGCTATGTGTGTCTGTATGTAGCAGAGCTGTGTGTGTCTGTATGTAGCAGAGCTATGTGTGTCTGTATGTAGCAGAGCTATGTATGTAGCAGAGCTATGTCTCTGTATGTAGCAGAGCTATGTGTGTCTGTATGTAGCAGAGCTATGTATGTAGCAGAGCTATGTGTGTCTGTATGTAGCAGAGCTATGTGTGTCTGTATGTAGCAGAGCTATGTATGTAGCAGAGCTATGTGTGTCTCTATGTAGCAGAGCTATGTGTATGTATGTAGCAGAGCTATGTATGTAGCAGAGCTATGTGTGTATGTATGTAGCAGAGCTATGTGTGTATGTATGTAGCAGAGCTGTGTGTCTGTATGTAGCAGAGCTATGTATGTAGCAGAGCTATGTATGTATGTAGCAGAGCTGTGTGTATGTAGCAGAGCTATGTATGTAGCAGAGCTATGTGTGTATGTATGTAGCAGAGCTATGTGTGTATGTATGTAGCAGAGCTATGTATGTATGTAGCAGAGCTATGTGTGTATGTATGTAGCAGAGCTATGTGTGTATGTAGCAGAGCTATGTGTCTGTGTGTATATATGTAGCAGAGCTTTGTGTGTATGTATGTAGCAGAGCTATGTATGTATGTAGCAGAGCTATGTATGTATGTAGCAGAGCTATGTGTGTCTGTAGCAGAGCTATGTGTGTATGTATGCAGCAGAGCTATGTGTGTATGTATGTAGCAGAGCTATGTATGTATGTATGCAGCAGAGCTATGTGTGTATGTATGTAGGAGAGCTATGTGTGTATGTATGTAGCAGAGCTATGTATGTATGTATGCAGCAGAGCTATGTGTGTATGTATGTAGCAGAGCTATGTATGTAGCAGAGCTATGTGTGTATGTATGTAGCAGAGCTATGTGTGTATGTATGTAGCAGAGCTATGTATGTATGTAGCAGAGCTATGTGTGTCTGTAGCAGAGCTATGTGTGTATGCAGTAGAGCTATGTGTGTCTGTAGCAGAGCTATGTGTGTCTGTATGTATGCAGCAGAGCTGTGTGTCTGTAGGCATGTATAATGTGTATCTATGTATGTCAGTGTATATGGCTGTATAGATGTGTCCGTTCTATATGTATTTTTGTGAGTTTGTCTTTAAATATGTATATGTATGTGTACGTATGTGTGTCTGCGTGTTGATGGGGCCCACTGGGACTCTTCCGCCCGGGGCCCACAAAAACCTGGAGCCGTCCCTGACCCTCATCACACGCTGCGTGTCGGGCAGGAAACAGAGGACAGATCCTGAAGCTCCGCACAGTGTAGGCAGCGGAATGCAGGAATCTCTCCTCTGTTCCTTGCCCGACACTTTTCTCTGTGACACACGCGCGCCCTGATATCGTCAGTACGGCGCGCGTGTGTCATTTGAAAAGTTCCCGCCCGGCAGGAGAAGCTGCAGCAGCCGGGGCCGTATGGAGAGAGGCAGCGGCGGGGGCTCCTAGGAATACAGCGTCGGCGCAGCCTGGCCATGTGAAGGAGAAGCGGCTCAGCGGGGGGCTCGTACGGAGGTGTCTGAGGACGGGAACGATAAGAAGAGAGGTGAGTGGTTACTAGTAACCTGCGGGGACAATGGGGGCGGGCAGGCGGGGGGCTGGGGGAGAGGGGTAACTTTTGACAAATATTTGGGGTGTAGTGGTTTAGTATATGGGAATGTAGTTTTACAGGTGTGGTATATGGGGGGGTGTAGTGGAGTAGTTTTATAGGTGTGTAGTGGTGTAGTATAATACAGGTGTATATAGGAGTGTAGTATAATACTACACCCCTATATACACCTGTATTATACTACACCACTACACCCCTATATACACCTGTAATATACTACACCCCTATATACACCTGTATTATACTACACCACTACACCCCTATATACACCTGTATTATACCACACCCCTATATACACCTGTATTATACTACACCACTACACCCCTATATACACCTGTATTATACAGGTGTATATAGGGGTGTAGTATAATACAGGTGTATATAGGGGTGTAGTATATTACAGGTGTATATAGGGGTGTACTGGTGTAGTATATTACAGGTGTATATAAGGGTGTAGTGGTGTAGTATATTACAGGTGTATATGGGGTGTAGTGGTGTAGTATATTACAGGTGTAGTGGTGTAGTATAATACAGGTATTTATAGGGGTGTAGTGGTGTAGTATAATACAGGTGTAGCATATAGGAGTGTAGTATAATACAAGTGTAGTATATAGGGGTGTAGTGATGTAGTATAATACAAGTGTAGTATATAGGGGTGTAGTGATGTAGGTTATCACAGGTGTAGTATATAGTGATGTGCTGCAGTTTATTACAGGTGTAGTATATAGTGATGTAGCATATTACAGGTGTATATAGGGGTGTAGTGATGTAATATATAGTGGTATAGTATATAGAGGTGTAGTTTATTACAGGTGTAGTGTATACTGATGTATATAACAGGTGTAATATGTGGCGGGTGTAGTGATGTAGTATATGGGGATTGTGTGTGTATGTATACATTGTGTGTATGTGTATATATATTATACACGCACAGTATATATGCGTGTTTGTGTGTGTATATATATATATATATATATATATATATGTAGAACCGAGTTAATTATATTAGTCCGGCCCTCTAAAACCATCCCAATTTCTCATGCGGCCCCATGGGAAAATTAATTGCCCACCCCTTATTTAGAGGCTTCTTTAATGGATAGTGCCATTTAAATGGACTTTTTGCCAGTGCCCTTGGTGCATCGGTGTACCAGCTCCCAAAGCCTCACCCATTCCGTATCATGATAGTGCGGTGCCAACTGGTATCACCACGCCCATAAAAGGTTCACTTCTCAAAATCTAAAATACATGAATCCATAGGGTAAACACCTTAAAGAAAAAGAAATTAAAATGCCAAATTGCTGTTTTTGGCCACCTCACTTCCCCTAAAATTAAAGGATCCAAAAGAGATCAAAATATTGTATGTAAATGAAAATGGTATTAGTAAAAAAAAAAAATCAACTCACCATTTAAAATACAAGGCCTACTATATCTCCATTAGCGGAAATATTAAAAAGTGACATAAATAATTAAAAAAACCTGGCATGGAGTACCCCCAATTTTGATACCCAGCCATGATAAAGCCCAACAGCTGGGGGCTGGTATTCTCAGGCTAGGGAGACCCATGGTTATTGGGCCCTCCCAGCCTAAAAATAGCAGCCTGCAGCCATCCAGAATTCTTGCATCCATTAGATGAGACAATCAAATCACTTTACCCGGCTCTGCCCAATTGCCCTGGTGTGATGGCAATCGGAGTAATAAGGGGTTAATCACAGCTCACAGCTACCACTAAGCCCTAGATTAGTAATGGGAGAGGTCTATGAGACCCGCCCATTACTAATCCATAAGTAAATAAACACAAACATCAAAAAAATCCTTTTTTTGAAATAAAAGACAAAAAAGCACCCTCTTTCACCACTTTATTAACCCCCAAAACACCCCTGCATGTCCGATGTAATAGACACGATTTCCCACGATTATACCGGCTCCATTACGTTACTGAAGGCACAGAGCGCGATCATGGTACATGACCACCCGATGCGGACTTCAGGCAGGAGAGACTGACCTGTGAATCAGCTGGCCCATCGATAGTGATAATGTATTGAATTTATACTGTGAGAAATTGGAGTTTCTAACCAAATTAATGGAAAGGTAAGAGTTGATACATCTATATAATTAATTATAAGTACATTTTGCTTAGAGTAGTTTAACAAATAACCCTTAACCCTTTTTTAGAGATCATGGAAATCATTCTTCAAGCAGAAGTATCATTTATTATACAATCCATTGGTCCTTTAAGCGTCCATATACATATATCATCTCCTCCTGAAAGCTTTCCTGTCAGTCTTATTGACTTGTCCTGATGATCTCACAATACAACACCTCGGGGGGCAGTGTAGCCAAGGAAGAATAGATTCGGACTCCATTTGAGTTAAAAAAGTAGTCAAGAAAGTGGCCATACAGGTCAATTAGACATCTCTCCCAATCCCCTTCTGCTGAATGGGGAGTGAAGTAAACTACTGCCAGACACCTCTGGTGCCAATTTATCTCTCCTTGGAACAAAAGGATTGGACAATGTAATTCAACATAGCCAATTTAGGCTGAGATCATCCACATTAGATGATTAGTCAATGCTGCCAAAATATGTATTGGGTCTATATTAATGTAATGTATATTACCAGTGTAATGCTGCCACCAGGGGGAGCCAGAGCTCTGCAGCAGATGACACTACACAGAGCAATGAGAACCAGGAAGGAAATGCACAGCGTTCTCATGCACTGCCTAATCAGCACAGCTGAGAGGCAGAACTGCAGGGTATGGGAGGAATAGTCAGACAGGCTGGGTCAAACACCGTACGGGCAGAAGCAGGACCGGAGGAGCAAGCAGAAGCGAAGTCAAAGTCAGGCTAAGGTCAGTACCAGAGGAAGCAACCGAGTGGGGAATAGGAGGGGGGACACAGGACAGGAGGGACGACCAGGGGACAGAACACAGACAAGGGCACGGGGGCACAGGAACAGACAGATCAGGATATCACTCACAGGACCAGCAATCACAGGCAAAGCAGAGCTAAGCTTATAGCCGGCGCTGGTTCACTGGAAGTGTCAGCTTTTAAGGCATCCAGGGGCCGGAAGTGAGGCCCGAGAGAAGGCTCCGCCCCCTAGCCATGTGGATAGGTAGGCGAATCATGACAACCAGCTCTAGAGATTTCCCCGTAGGCGTTGAGATGACCAAACACATCAAACAGCAGTTGCTTGAACGCTTGTTCCACTGGCGGCTGTCTCTTCTGATCCCATCATACATGTGCAGACTGGCCATGATTCGGCATGTATATGAATAAGGGGGAGTGGAGTAAGTTGCTGCCAGACATCTCCTCAAAGACCAAAAGGAAAAGCCACTGAAATCCAACATTTGTGATCCTTTCCCCAATAGCATCTGTCAGGGGAGAGTTAGTAGAGCCTCATAGATGTTAGATGGTCAACCAGTCCTGCCAAAATAAGTCTTGATACGAAAGGCACTAGGCATTGAAATCCAACATGTCCAATCCTTTTCTCCACAACATCTTGTAGGAGAGAGTCAGTAGGCCACCATACATGTTAGATAGTCAATCAGTTCTAACAAAATAAGTCTTGAGCTCAAAAGCACTAGGCATTGAAATCCAACACATCCAATCCTTTTCACCACAAAATCTTTTAGGAGAGAGAGTCAGGAGGCTCTTCTAAATGTTAGATTGTCTACCAGATCTGCCAAAATAAGTATTGAGATCAAAAGGACTAGGTTTTGAAATCCAACATGTCCAATAATTTCCCCACAACATTTTGTAGGAGAGAGTCAGTAGTCCCCCCTAAATGTTAGATGGTCTACCACATGTGCCAAAATAAGTCTTGAGTTCAAAAAGACTAGGCTTTGAAATCCAACATGTCCAATAATTTCCCAACAACATCTTGTAGGAGAGAGTCAGAAGGCCCCCATACATGTTAGATGCTCTACCAGTCCTGCCAAAATAAGTCTTGAGATCAAAGGGACTAAGCATTGAAGTCCAACATGTCCAAACCTTTTAACCACAACATCTTTTAGTAGAGAGTAAGGAGACTCCCATACATGTTAGATGGTCTACCAGTCTCGCCAAAATAAGTCTTGAGATCTAAAGAACTAGGCATTGAAATCCAACACGTCCAATCCTTTCTCCCACATCATCTTGTAGGAGAGAGTTAGAAGACTCCATACATGTTAGATGGTTAACCAGTCCTCCCAAAATAAGTCTTGAGATCAAAGGCACTAGGCATTGAAATCCAAAATGTGCAATCCTTATCCCCACAACATCTTGTAGGAGAGAGTCAAGAGACCCCCATACATGTTCGATGGTCAACCAGTTCTGCCAAAATTATCAAGTTTGGCCAACATTAATCTAAGGAGTGTAGCCAGCTTTAATGTTCTCTCACTATATAGACTATTTGTTCTGGTTTTTATTGTTATCAATTACAGTTTTATACTAGGTGAAAACCAAGGAACAAGGATATAGAATAAGCCTGTTCCTCAGTGGATCAAAAGACACATTCCCCACATAATGGTATATAAGGCATTGTTGAGATGCGATGGATGGTGTTTTATGGTTTCTTTGTAAAGTCTAATCCCAGTGCATGCAATATCATAGTGATTAAGTCCTGGTGGTGATTTTAAAGAGCAACAACCACCAGGATTTTCCTATATAAACTAAAGCCAGTGCTATAGTGGCACTATCATGCTGATTCTATACATACCTTTAGTTGTGAGATCGGATGTATACTTTCTGAAATACAGGCAGGTAAAGTTTGTGAAATGCACTGTTATTTGATTGATAATAGCTACAGAATAGCTAATAGATGGGTCGGGTTTTGCTAGTTAGTTCTGCCCCTGTCTGCTGCCTGTCCTTCCTCCCCTTGTCTCTGTTATTACAGGGGGAGGAGAGAGGGGAGGAAGGACAGGCAGCAGACGCAGGCAGGAATTTGCTCGTAACTAGCAAAAGCCGACCCACCTATTATATATTCTGCAGCTGCTCTCAATCAAATAACAGTGCATTTCACAAACTTTACTTGCCTGTATTTCAGAAACTATACATCCGATCTCACAACTATAGGTATGTATAGAATCAGCACGATAGCGCCAGTATAGCACTGGCTTTATATTTATATAGGAAAATCCTAGTGGTCCGTCTTCTTTAAGTTGGAACTGGTACTTCAAGACTTGTCAAATTAGTAGATCTATTGAAGTATACAACAGCTGCAGGCTTATGCTGAGAGGGTCATATTATGATGATGCAGATAATGGATGGTCTATGACACAAGTAAAACTGTTCATTCTTCCATAATATTTATGTGCTGAAATCTGAAATGGGATCAACCAACAATCCAATCAATCAAGAGCGTTTTACATGTGTCACTGGCCCTTTAATATCACAAGTAGCAAAGTTTAATGTCTGAGCATTGTTCTGATTTCTCACGGTTGCCCTCACACCGTTCAGTTAATGCCTATTGATTATACAGCAAATATCAATAGCCATTTACATACTGAAAAGCTTGTTCTAAATTAAACCGTGCACCTACAGAGAGCGATTTGGCACATTCTGTAAATAAAATGCACCTGATTTAGACCTCCTTGGTGCCAGGGGTCTGTGCCCGAAGCATTAGACTCCTCTTACGGTATCCTCCTACATCCAGCGTTTAGTCACGTTGCCAAACAGTCATTTTGATGAGCCTGAAATTGCCTGCAAAAAAAATGTCATTACATTTCTCATACATTAAATATGTGCTCCCCGGCTCTCGGGATGTTTATTGTGAGTTCCGTGCGGTAAACACGGCCTGGACTCTCCGATGATAATCACTCAAGTACCGCAATAATCTGCAACCTCAACCCAATCATTCCGGGGTAGGAAAACTTATGATTTATTAAAAAAAAAAAAAAAAAATAGAAAAACTTGCCCCAACCAATACAAAAAGTTAAAAGTCATAATATGCTAATGCTGCAACTCTGTAAAATAGTGGATTTAATTAAGCCTGGTATGAAAAGTCTGACAGATACAAAATAACTTCCTTCCGCACTACGTTCCAGGGTATTGATCGCATCAGGAAAATGTAAGTGAGTGGTTACTTAATTGCTTCCTACAGAGCTAGCACCAAAATATGCAATTTAAAGTGAATCTGTCAGCACAATTTACATATGGAAGTAGTGGTACGGTTGTAAAGGCACGTGTCCACCGAAAAAAATGATATCTCTCTTGTAGAGATCCGATGTGCCAGTCATGAGAAATCTAGATTAGAAACTATATGCAGATCAGGCTGGGACTGCACTGACACGCCCCCAGTGCACTTCCACCCTGATTTGCATATACTTGTACACTAGTTATCTCATGACTGGCACATCGGATCTTTATAAAAAAGGTATCATTCTTATTGGGGGATAAATATCTATAGAGCTATACAATACATTTACATGGAAAAAATTGCTGAAAAATTCCCTTTAAAGAGGAAGTGTGATTTCTGTATACCTTAGGAATGGAATCTACATGTGGATGGTCTGAAAGACATCTTTTATAATAGTTCAATTAGATGTACAAGGCCTTTGATTATTGGGAATCTCAATCTAATCTTATTCTTGACAATTAAGCTGGAAAAAGATGAGACCTCCCAGAGGAATAGGCTCAAATGCCATTCACAGCAGAAGCCACTCCGAAAGCAGCGCTTCCACAAGGTTACATGTGCATGCTACTATAATAGTCCATAATAAGATCACATTCAGTGGGCGGGAAGTTAATAGAGCGCGGTATAGACGCGGACCTGCTTGAAAAACTATATAAATATGTACACTGATGCTTGGTTCTGACCCAATTGGGTTTTTTAGTGACTTGCTTATTGCAGTATATCTTTGGGTCCCAATACAGCCCCATTCACTTGTACGATGTGGCAGCAACACATAGCAAAATTTGGCCACACAACGCGTCACCCCAGCCTAAAATCTTATCGGCAGCTCCAAACCAGCTCCATTGATATCCTAGGCATGCACAGATAAATTTGCACACTGCGCACAGGAACGGAACAATCGTGGTTGCAGGGATCGCAATTGTGAATGGGCCCGGGGTGCAGGGGGTCCGTCGGCCCCAGCCCCTGCTTCACCTGGATGTACATTTGAGGATGCACATCCTGCTGAAATGCATTGTGGTGCAGAGACCCATCAGGTCACTGTGCTGCGATACACGCTGTGTCCCAATGACTGATGGCAATGATATCATGCGTTGCAATAGCATTGACACCAATGAAGGCTGCCGGCCACTGTGCACAGGCTACACAGGAGGATGCTGCTCGACATGGGAGGATGGTGAGTTCAATGTTGTTGTTTTTTTGCACTAGATAGAAAGGAGACATATTTACAAGGATGGGGACATATATACAAAGAGGGAGACAGATACCAGGAAGGGGACAGTATATACCAGGGGGAAAGTATATACCAGAAGAGGCCCAGCAGGGGGACAGTATACACCATAAGGGCCCAAGGAGGGGGACAGTAGATACCAGGAGAGGAACAGTAGAAACCAGGAGTGGTCCAGGATGGGGACATATATAACAGGATGGTGAAATATATACCAGGATGGGGACAATTTAACCTAGATGGGGTTATATATGCACCAGGATGTGGGTTAGAATAGGGAACATATACAGTATACTAGGATGGGGTGCATATATACCAAGATGGGGGTCATATTTACGAGGAAGGAGCCCGGGATGCGGAACATTAGAACAGGGTGGGGGACATTACTACATAATGGGGGTGGAGCAACTTGTATGTCTTTATAGGATTTAGAATACTAAATGTATACATACATATACATACATCTGATCAACATAAAAAGAATATAATGATATTCAGTAACCTCCCTATTTCTGGAGCTGAGGGCTTACCACCCAAAATACACTATATATGTTCTCATTTATTGACCTGTATCAAATCCATATATCAACTTACATTTTATTAGAAGCCATTTTTGAAATGGTAGACGTATGTAACACACTTTTTATAGGTAAAATCCAGACCCCATGTGAATTCCAGCCTAGGCCCTCACGTCCATGAATCAATCTATATAGAGAGCGCTGAAGCGCTGTATTCCGATAGCGCATTCATTAGTGTCGTTGGGATCGTTTGCTCCTTAAAGCCGTCACTGTCACAGAAAACATTATTAGGTCTTAAGTTGAAAATGAACATCTTCAAGAAATACGACTCGTCTCCGCCGCTGTCAGGAATCCATCTGCCCGGCTTAGAGTTGACCAAAGTGATTTGTGCACTCAGGACCGGCTAATAAAATCATCTCTATAGTTTCAATTACGTGAGGATTTTAATCAATGTCTCCATCACTTATGTTGATTTATCGCCCATCACAACCACTTCATGGCATTACATCTTATTTCATTATCCTGCTTATTTACTTATGGAAACGGGAATCCAGATGCATCATATTCCATCTAAATACTGGTTTACATTTCTGAGTAAAAGTGACCATAGGCACAAACATTTGGGCTGTTTAATGGTCAAGGGTCCATTACCCATCATTTCGGAAGAGGCCACCACATGCCCTGATGGTCTGATGCACCATCGTCCCCAAGTTTGGTGGCAAAACCTATACAACTTCATTCACAAGTTTATTGATTGGGCAGTGTTCTTTAAGCACTATATAACGGTATTATATAACGGCATTATCTGTGCACCTACAGGATGTCCTGGATTTGGTAGAAAATAAAGAGAATTATTAGGCCAAGTCTATGGGCTACTTTAGTTATCCAAGGGGCCAAACACATTAAAGGGATATTTCCATGCTCCATCCTCTCGCTATCGGGAGATAAATCTCCACAGTTGTCTCTGGAGGGGGCAACTTACTATCTTCTCCCTCTAAAAACCAATCCTTCACCAGGTCATCAAAAAAATGGTTAGTTTAGGATATTATTTTATTCCAACTTATCCCCTGAGTATTCCCTTTTTTTGGGGGGGGGGGGGGGGGCCGGAGGAGGGGGACGACTTACCCTTTCTACAGTTCTAGACTTACAGACTTTTTTATTTAGTAATAATTTTTATGGTTTTTACTAAGTGGGCCTGGCTCACAGGGTATTAATGTAGAGCAGCCTATAGACACACCCCTGAGGATCATTTTAGGGGAGGGGGACAACTTACCCCTTCTACAGTTCCAGACATACAGGTTTTTTTTTTCTATTTAGTAATAATTTTTATGGTCTTTACAAAGGGGGCATGGCTCACAGGGTATTAATGTAGAGCAGCCTAAAGACACGCCCCCGAGGAGCCTGTGAGCACCGCCACTGAGGGTCATGTGAGCCCTGCCCCTGAGGATCATGTTAGTAAAGACAATGAAAATTACTAAATAAAAAATTCCAAATCTCTGGAATATGACAGATTAAAAAAAAAAACAAAAAAACAACAACAAAACTGAAATACTTGGGAGCACAGGAATAACATAAGATAAAAATTGTCTACTTTTGACTTAGCGACAGGTCCTCCCAAAAAGAACATGGAGGCTTGAGTGTGCATGTGTATTGACTAGGGTATTGGGAGAGATAGATACAGTCATATGAAAAAGTTTGGGCACCCCTATTAATGTTAACCTTTTTTCTTTATAACAATTTGGGTTTTTGCAGCAGCTATTTCTGTTTCATATATCTAATAACTGATGGACTGAGTAATATTTCTAGATTGAAATGAGGTTTATTGTACTAACAGAAAATGTGCAATCCGCATTTAAACAAAAGTATGGGCACCTCAACATAAAAGTGACATTAATATTTTGTAGATCCTCCTTTTGCAAAAATCACAGCCTCTAGTCGCTTCCTGTAGCTGTTAATGAGTTCCTGGATCCTGGATGAAGGTATATTTGACCATTCCTGTTTACAAAACAATTCCAGTTCAGTTAAGTTTGATGGTCGCCGAGCATGGACAGCCGCTTCACATCATCCCACAGATGTTCAATGATATTCAGGTCTGGGGACTGGGATGGCAATTCCAGAACATTGTAATTGTTCCTCTGCATGAATGCCTGAGTAGATTTGGAGCGGTGTTTTGGATCATTGTCTTGCTGAAATATCCATCCCCTGCGTAACTTCAACTTCGTCACTGATTCTTGCACATTATGGTCAAGAATCTGCTGATACTGAGTTGAATCCATGCGACCCTCAACTTTAAAAAGATTCCCGGTGCCGGCATTGGCCACACAGCCCCAAAGCATGATGGAACCGCCACTAAATTTTACTGTGGGTAGCAAGTGCTTTTCTTGGAATGCCGTGTTTTTTTGCCTCCATGCATAACGCCTTTTTGTATGACCAAACAACTCAATCTTTGTTTCATCAGTCCACAGGATCTTCTTCCAAAATGTAACTGGCTTGTCCAAATGTGCTTTTGCATACCTCAGGCGACTGTTTGTGGCATGCTTGCAAAAACGGCTTCTTTCGCATCACTCTCCCATACAGCTTCTCCTTGTGCAACGTGCGCTGTATTGTTTACCGATGCACATTCACACCATCTGCAGCAAGATGATGCTGCAGGTCTTTGGAGATGGTCTGTGGATTGTCCTTGACTGTTCTCACCATTCTTCTTCTCTGCCTTTCTGATATTTTTCTTGGCCTGTCACTTTTGGGCTTAACAAGAACTGTACCTGTGTTCTTCCATTTCCTTACTATGTTCCTCACAGTGGAAACTGACAGTTTACATCTCTGAGACAACTTTTTGTATCCTTCCCCTGAACAACTATGTTGAATAATCTTTGTTTTCAGATCATTTGAGACTTGTTTTGAGGAGCCCATGGTGCCACTCTTCATAGGAGATTCAAATAGGAGAACAACTTGCAAGTGGCCACCTTAAATACCTTTTCTCATGATTGGATACACCTGCCTATGAAGTTCAAAGCTCAATGAAGTTACAAAACCAATTTAGTGCTTCAGTAAGTCAGTAAAAAGTAGTTAGGAGTGTCCAAATCAAGAAATTGATAAGGGTGCCTATACTTTTGCACCTGTCAAATTTTGTTTAAATGCAGATTGCACATTTTCTGTTAGTACAATAAACCTCATTTCAATCCAGAAATATTACTCAGTCCATCAGTTATTAGATATATGAAACTGAAATAGCTGCTGCAAAAACTCAAATTGTTATAAAGAAAAAAGGTTAACATTAATAGGGGTGCCCAAACTTTCTCATATGACTGTATTAGTCAAATGAGAATTGGACCAACAGGTGTTGGACCAGTTGCATCACAATGAAAAGAAGAAGTCCAGCGGAAGTCCCAGGAAAGAATGATTAAAATCCGTCTGTATTGAAAAACTTAAAATTTTCTTTGTCATCACTCTGTAAAACACTTGAAAAAGTATCAATGAGAAACGAAGGGCACTAACCCCCCCCCCCCCCCAATGGGGATCACCACGGGCACATCAAAACATAGCATGAGTATAAAATATTCCCACCACACCGTCCCCACTTATATACTGTGACTGTCACACTGCCCCTAATAAACTACACACTGCCCTCCCTTTTAAATTATACCCACCACACCTTCCTCAATTATGAAATATGATCTGCACATTGACCTCACATCATGCTGCCCCCTCCTCACAATGTCCCATGCATGCTGCCCCCTCCTCACAATGTCCCATGCATGCTGCCCCTTCCTCACAGTGTCCCATGCATGCTGCCCCCTCCTCACAATGTCCCATGCATGCTGCCCCCTCCTCACAATGTCCCATGCATGCTGCCCCCCTCCTCACAATGTCCCATGCATGCTGCCCCCTCCTCACAATGTCCCATGCATGCTGCCCCCTCCTCCCAATGTCCCATGCATGCTGACCCCTCCTCACAATGTCCCATGCATGCTGCCCCCTCCTCACAATGTCCCATGCATGCTGCCCCCTCCTTACAGTGTCCCATGCATGCTGCCCCCTCCTTACAGTGTCCCATGCATGCTGCCTCCTCCTCACAATGTCCCATGCATTCTGCCCCCTCCTCCCAATGTCCCATGCATGCTGCCCCCTCCTCACAGTGTCCCCTGCATGCTGCTCCCTCCTCACAATGTCCCATGCATGCTGCCCCCTCCTCACAATGTCCCATGCATGCTGCCCCTTCCTCACAGTGTCCCATGCATGCTGCCCCCTCCTCACAATGTCCCATGCATGCTGCCCCCTCCTCACAGTGTCCCATGCATGCTGCCCCCTCCTCACAATGTCCCATGCATGCTGCCTCCTCCTCACAATGTCCCATGCATTCTGCCCCCTCCTCCCAATGTCCCATGCATGCTGCCTCCTCACAGTGTCCCCTGCATGCTGCTCTCTCCTCACAATGCCCCATGCATGCTGCCCCCTCCTCACAATGTCCCATGCATGCTGCCCCCTCCTCACAATGTCCCATGCATGCTGCTCCCTCCTGATAATGTCCCATGCATGCTGTCCCCCCTCACAATGTCCCATGCATGCTGCCCCTCCTCCCAATGTCCCATGCATGCTTCTCCCTCCTCACAGTTTCCCATGCATGCTGCCCCCTCCTCACAATGTCCCATGCATGCTGCCCCCTCCTCACAATATCCCATGCGTGCTGCCCCCTCCTCACAATGTCCCATGCATGCTGCTCCCTCCTCACAATGTCCCAAGCATGCTTCCCCCTCCTCACAATGTCCCATGCATGCTGCTCCCTCCTGACAATGTCCCATGCATGCTGTCCCCCCTCACAATGTCCCATGCATGCTGCCCCTCCTCCCAATGTCCCATGCATGCTGCTCCCTCCTCACAGTTTCCCATGCATGCTGCCCCCTCCTCACAATGTCCCATGCATGCTGCCCCCTCCTCACAATGTCCCATGCGTGCTGCCCCCTCCTCACAATGTCCCATGCATGCTGCTCCCTCCTCACAATGTCCCATGCATGCTTCCCCCTCCTCACAATGTCCCATGCATGCTGCCCCCTCCTTACAATGTCCCATGCATGCTGCCCCCTCCTCCCAATGTCCCATGCATGCTGTCCCCTCCTCACAGTGTCCCATGCATGCTGCCCCCTCCTCAAAATGTCCCATGCATGCTGCCCCCTCCTCACAATGTCCCATGCATGCTTCCCCCTCCTCACAATGTCCCATGCATGCTTCCCCCTCCTCACAGTGTCCCATGCATGCTGCTCCCTCCTCACAATGTCCATGCATGCTGCCCCCCTCCTCACAATGTCCCATGCATGCTGCTCCCTCCTCACAATGTCCCATGCATGCTGTCCCCCCTCACAATGTCCCATGCATGCTGCCCCTCCTCACAATGTCCCATGCATGCTGCTCCCTCCTCACAGTTTCCCATGCATGCTGTTCCCTCCTCACAATGTCCCATGCATGCTGCCCCCTCCTCACAATGTCCCATGCATGCGGCCCCCTCCTCGCAGTTTCCCATGCATGCTGCCCCCTCCTCACAATATCCCATGCATGCTGCCCCCTCCTCACAGTTTCCCATGCATGCTGCCCCCTCCTCACAATGTCCCATGCATGCTGCTCCCTCCTCACAGTTTCCCATGCATGCTGTTCCCTCCTCACAATGTCCCATGCATGCTGCCCCCTCCTCACAATGTCCCATGCATGCTGCCCCTCTCCATGAGCTCCTAATGCTGCCTTCCTCTTTTCCATAATGACACCTCCATGCTGCCCCATTCATCATACTAAGACCACCACACTAACGCTTATGCTGAGACACCCCTCACACACACACACACACACACACTACCCCACTCTTGATATTGACTCCCCTACATTGCTCCACTCCATACTGAGCCCACACATGCTGCCCCTTCTCCATAATGAGCTCCCAATGCTGCCCCCCTCTCATTCTGAGTCCTTACACTCCCCCCCATCGATTTTGTCATTGCACTATCCCTCAACCCTTGTCCTCTGTCTCTTGGATTGGCCCCTCTCTCCCATTCCCCCAGCAGCAGCCGCTCTCCCCCCGCCTTCACCAGCAGCCTCTCCCCCAGCATCAGCCTCTCTCCCCCCAGCCCCTCCAGCATCAACCTCTCTCCCCCCAGCATCCCCCAGCATCAGCCTCTCTCCCCCAGCCTCCCCCAGCTTCAGCCTCTCTCCCCCAGCCTCCCCCAGCTTCAGCCTCTCTCCCCCAGCTTCCCCCAGCATCAGCCTCTCTCCCCCAGCTTCCCCCAGCATCAGCCTCTCTCCCCCAGCTTCCCCCAGCAACAGCCTCTCTCCCTCAGCTTCCCCCAGCATCAGCCTCTCTGCCCCCAGCATCAGCTTCTCTGCCCCCAGCATCAGCCTCTCTGCCCCCAGCCTCCCCCAGCATCAGCCTCACTCCTCCCAGCCTCCCCCAGCATCAGCCCCCCCAGCATCAGCCTCCACCCTCCCAGCCTCCCCCAGCATCAGCCTCCCCCCTCCCAGCCTTCCCCCCTTCCAGCCTCTCCCAGTATCAGCCTTCCCCAGCATCAGCCTCTCTCCTCCCAGCCTCCCCCAGCATCAGCCTCCCCCAGCATCAGCCTCTCTTCTCCCAGCCTCCCCCAGCATCAGCCTCTCTCCTCCCAGCCTCCCCCAGCATCAGCCTCCCCCTCACAGCCTCCCCCAGCATCTTCCTCCCCCAGCATCAGCCTCCCCCAGCATCAGCCTCTCTCCTCCCAGCCTCCCCCAGCATCAGCCTCCCTCAGCATCAGCCTCCTCCCTCCAGCCTCCCCCAGCATCAGCCTCCCCCCTCCTAGCCTCCCCCAGCATCATCCTCTCTCCTCCCAGCCTCCCCCCAGCATCAGCCTCCCTCAGCATCAGCCTCTCTCCTCCGAGCCTCCCTCGAGCATC